>NW_026614987.1:0-66330 GCF_030052815.1 Hevea brasiliensis
CATTTATGAGAAGCTCAACATGGGAGATCTTAAGCCAACCCACATTTCTCTTCAGTTAGCTGATAGATCAATTAAGTATCCTGAAGGGATTTTAGAGAATGTGCCTCCAAGGTTGGGAAATTTATATACCCGTTGACTTTGTCATCTTGGACATGGAAGAGGATTCTAATATCCCAATCATTTTGGGGAGGCCTTTCCTAGCTACAATGGTGCTTTGATTGACGGAAAGGTGAAAAGCTTACTCTCGTAGTCCGAGAGGATCATTTAGTCTTCAACATTGGCAATGATAAGAAGAAGCAACATGAAGATGTAGACTCTTGTTTGAGAATTGATATAGTTGATGAGTTAGTAAAAGAGCACTTTAGAAAGAGCTATCCGAAGGCTTCTCTTGAAAGTTGTCTTATCCATGAAGGGAGTATCAATGATGAAAATCCAAAAGAGGCTGCATTTGCACAACATTTAAAGGGTAATCCATCTTGTCCTATGGCACCAATCTTTCAAGTTGAGCAAGTGGAGAAAAGTGAAGTAAAACAACCATCTCTCAAAGAAAAAGATGCACCAAAGGTTGTCAAGAAAGAAATGGTCGGATTTTTAGACAAAGCAACAAGGATCTTCTCATGTGATGGAAAGAAAATGAAGTATAGATTCATTGAAGCACCTATTGGAAATAGAGGCAATAAATTCCAATTTCAGCCACCATGAAACATGAAAAGAGTCCAGCTAAGGACTATAATTAGCGCTCTTGGGAGGCATCCAAGTCCTTTTATTTTACTTTGCCGATTTACTTTTACTTTCATTGCTTTTGTTTTTATCTTGAATCTCCCAAATTCAATTTTTGACATTGTTGAATTTTGTCCCTTGTAGATGTATTTCAATGGAGGAAGGTTGGTGAACTGGGAGTGATTCTTAACTTGAAAATTTTTCCTTCAAACTCTCCCAAAATCGATTGGTTTTTGCATAACCTCGTGCAAGCTGCTACACTGGTTTATGCAGAGCAAATGACATTCTGCAGAAAGAGGGTGTCTGCAGAGATGGCTTATGTTCTTGGTGAGGTTGGGTGTGTAACTTTAAGTAAATGTGCTTTTAATGTTAATATGGTGGTAAGTCACCATTTTTGCAAATATGAGCTTATTTGGGTTGTGGGATTTAAGGTGGAAATGCATTTTTCTTGGCATGACTTGGGAGTTCATCATTTGTGAATAGATACAACTTTATGCAGATTTTATTGAGTTTTAATGTGCTAAATGTTGATTTGCAGATTTTGAGTCAAATGGCATGGGTCACAAATGCCTTTTATGCAGATCCATCTTCTACAAGATTGTGTGATGCATTTTTGATGAACTTTTGTATATATTGATGTGTTTTTGGTGAAAATTTCTCATGGTTTATGCTTCATGGAATTATATTTCTTCATTCTAGGTATTTTTCACACTTGCAAATCATGTTCCATTGCAATCTTAATCTTGTTGAATTGTGCATAAGCAATGCATAGCTTATGTAATCTCGCATAACCACAATTCTTGCCATTTTTCACCTTTATTGCAAGTGCATAAGGAGAGTGTATAGTTTATGCACTCGCATATCCTCATTTTGTCAAATTTCATATCCGCAAACTTGCATAAGGTGAGTGCATGACTTATGCACATTTGCATAACTTCAAGTGCATTTTCTCTCTCCGCCAAGTGCATAAGGAGGGTGCATGACTTATGCACTTCTCGCATAACCAAACTCCAAAAATCAAAACCCGCCGAGGGTATAAGCGAGTGCATAACTTATGCACTTCGCATGACCAAAAACTCGAATCTCCAAACTCGCCGAGGGGTGCATAAGGCAGTGCATGACTTATGCACTTCGCATAACTAAACCCAAAAATTCCAACTCGCCGAGGGTGCATAAGGAGAGTGCATAGCTTATGCACTTCCGCATGACCACCAACCCAAAATCCCAAAACCCACCGAGAGTTGCAAAGTTAGTGGTGCATAACTTATGCACTTCCGCATAACCACCAACTCTGAATTCCAAGACTTGCCGAGACTTGCATAAGGAGAGTGCATAACTTATGCACTTCCACATGACCAAAAAAATAAATAAATAAATAATTTTATGCAAATATTTTACATAGCCTATGCAACCCTTATTGCCACTCATGCAGAACCGCACGGCTTATGCACCCTACTTATGCACAAAAAAAATATTTATGCAAATATTTTACATAGCCTATGCAACCCTTATTGCCACTATGCAGAACCGCACGCTTATGCACCTACTTATGCAAAAAAAAAAAAATATTTATGCAAATATTTTACATAGCCTATGCAACCCTTATTGCCACTCATACAGTAATCGCATCGCTTATGCACCCTACTTATGCACATGTTCTGAGCACTTTACTCGCATAACCTGCATGTAACTCTTATGCATCACCATTATTTCTTGAATTCTCATCCGCTCTATACTGTGTAACTCTTTCCTTTTGCTCTTAAATTTCACAATTCGTAATTTCTCTTTACTTTGAATTTTGATAATGTGACTACTTGAGACATTGAGGACAATGTCTAATTTTGAGTTTGTGGGTGCACATTCATTTTGATTTTTGCTTCATTTTTTTTACATTTTGAGTATAGGAACATCTCATCCCATTTCATTTACATATATTTTAAATATTTTACATATACATCCATAAATACATATAAATAACTCATTTACACACACATTATACAACACTTAGAAATTATAAACTTTTCACACAAATAGATTTATTCCATTAAGTTAATGCATAGCTCATTTTAGGAATCATGCATCATGCATTAAAATCTTTTAAATCCCTTGAGTATTGAAAAGTTGCCTATGAGAGTGATTTGACTTACCTTTAGTTGGGTTTGTAGATTGAAAGTTTCCTAAGAGGTGCAAAGTTTTGAAGTGTCTATCCCTTGCCTATATCTTCTTAGCCAAAAGCCACCCAACTAGTCCTTTAGAGATTGGAGTGTTTAGAGGAGTTATTGGATATAAGGTAGTCAAATGATGTCTCACCAATCCTAGAACAAATTTTCTAAACCTTTCAAGGCGAAATACCAGCTTGTACTTGAAAAGAGAGATGATTAGGCATTCTTTGATTTAAACCTTCTCATTTTAAACCTTTGGCCCTTTTCCTAATTAAAATTGACCCTTGCAAACCCCTTTGAGCCTTTTTATTCCTAATTTTTCTTGAAACCCTTATTGCTACCTAGCCAATGAACCAAACACTCCAACCCTTTTCATGAGAATAATTAGTTATAATATTAGGTACATAAAAAAAGAGAAAAAAAGAAAAGAAAAGAAAAAATATATACAATAAAAGAGAGAAGAAATGCTTGTCATCTTGTAAAAATGCTAGTATATGTGCTTTTCATTATTGTCATTCAAATTGAAAGAAATCCACCCAAAGTATTAAAAGAAATGAGTTTGGGGGTGGCAATTTTAGGGACAATCATCAAAAGAAAATGCAAAATACAAGTTTAAAGTATCAAAATGTCCCTCCATTTTTATGTGTTTTGCTAGCACTTGACAATTCTCATTGTGTACTTCTCTCCTCCAAAAAAAAAAAAAAAAAAAAAAGAAAAAAATTATAATAAAATAAGAAGTGTACCTTATGTTGTTAAGATTGGAAATATTCTCATGCTTTGAATCCTTTTTACCCATTCTTCTTCTTAGCCTCATTTTGAACCCCATGGCCCCATTACATCCCTAAAAAGACCTTTGATCTCTTGATCGTACTAGCTACATTAGTGGAGATAGGAGTAGGAATTTGCCTATGGATTGGAAAATTATCCATTCATTCAATTAATTCCATCACTCTATATAGCGGCACTTTGGTTATTGATTGTCCTAAAATTCCTTTTGAGCATGACTCTCTCTTTTGATTGGTTGGTTTGGGGATTTTGAACGATAATTGACTTGATGGCTAAGCGGTGAAAGCTTGGATAAGCATTAGATTCTTTGCATTTTAAAGGATGGGTATATGGATTGTCGTATGGTGAAGGTGTGTTAAGTTACTTTAATAGGTGATTTTCATAGCTCTTTGGATAAGGCACCCTAAAAATTTTGCATCATATTTGAAAGTTTGCTTGAGGACAAGCAAAAGCTTGAGTTTGGGGGTATTTGATGCATGCATTTTGCATAGTCATTTAGGTCTAATTTCATAGCCATTTTATTTTATTATTAGTTATTTTTAGCTAATTTCATTAGTTATTTAGTTAGTTTTTCATAATTGTCAATTTTAGATTAATTTGTAATTTTTACTTTGTTTTGTAGAAAAAATGGTGTTTTTGAAGGATCAAGAGAAATTTTGTCATTGAGGAGTAACTTCTACAACCAAAGATGTCAAAAACAAGTTTTCAAGCTGAAATATGCATTGACCAAATTGTGCATAACTTGTTGCATACGGATCTGCATAAGGAGAAAAATCACTGTTCCAATACCTGCCGAAATGTGCATAAGGAGACTGCATAGCTTGTGCACATTCACGCCTCCCTTATGCACTTTCACGGAATTGTGCATAACCTATACACCAAGTCATGCAGTTTCGCATAAGTGAACCGTAACCAATAAAATCGCATAAGGGATCGCATGACTTATGCACCCACTTATGCACTCCCACAAAGAGTTCATTAATGAGTCGCGTAAGATTCCTCGTAAAATCTCTCCTCAAACACACTATTTTAGGGCTCCATGTCGTAAAATGCTATAAATAGTCTCATTTTCCCATTTTAAAAGGAGGAAAGAAAGGAAGGAAAGGAGCAGGAGCAAGGGCAGCTGAAGAGTCACATTTAGTTTCCACACCATTTCCAACCAGATTTGGGATTTCTTTCTCTTCTTACCTTTTCCTACATTTCTAGTGTTGAGTTTTTTTATTTCTTAGCTTAGATTAGAGCTTTATTTCCATTTAAATTCAGAATATCTTGTAGACATTATGGGTAGTGAGTAGTTTCATTTTGATTCTGGAGTAAGGGATGTAATATTTAGTTATTTTTGTGGATTTGAGCCGGTTAGTCCCAATTTAATGAATTTATGAGGTTTAATCCATTTCTTGTGTGCTTATTCACATGCTTAATGAAGGGCCCCATTAAGTTATGTTCTTAATCCTTGGTTGAAGCACCGAAAGGAGAAAACCAAGTGATAGTTAATCAAGAAATTGGACTTAATTAACTTAGATCTAGAAATAGACTAAGGGTTAAGAGGGTTTTAATAGATTGATTAAAGAACCTAATGGGTCTGAGTTAATTTTAACTCCACGAAAGTAGGATTAAGTTAATTAATGCACTCTTTGTCTCACTCAAAGAGATTTCAAAGCATTTTAGAATTGGTCTTCTTTAAACCCATAGATTGGGCTAGCTAGAGAAAATTCAAAATTGACTTGAATATAAACTCTGAACTCCGGAATCATCTTTTATCAATTATTGCTTGAAATTTTACTTTTTGAGTGTTTAGTTTAATCTCATTTTATTAATTTTTACTATTAATATTCTCAATTTCTTTATTTTGCTAATTATTAAATTAGCCATTGTTTGAATTGAATTCTGCATTTTTCATACCTCAAGCTTCAAATTCTCAAATTTCTTTTATTTGTTTGATTAAAATACAATTTTAACATAGTTTATTTTATATAAAAAATTCAATCATTAACACAACTCCTCGTGGGAACGATATCTTTTTCTATACTACTTGAGCGACCCGTGCACTTGCGGTTGGGACACATCAATTATGCTATAATTGCAAGAGATTCAAGAGCAATTGCACATTAGGGCAAATGTTGGTGAAAGTAGGAATCAAGTACTTATTCAAGCCTGGAGCTAACCTCAGAGAGCTAAACTTGATCCTATTCTCTTCAACCCTAAAAGAAGAGCTATGATGGAGGATGATACATGCGGCATGAGGAGATGGGCTTCTGCATGTTGCATGCCAAGGACAAGGAAGAGGTGGCCGAAATTTCCAACAAAACTATAGGAGGGATGATGAGTTCAAATTGAAGATGGATATCCCTTCCTTTAGTGGAGATCTTGACATTGAAGGTTTTCTTGAGTGGTTGACTAAGGTGGACCATTTCTTTGAGTATGATGAAATTTTGGAGGAATGAAAGGTAAAATTGATGGCTTATAGATTAAAGAAATGAGCTTTCATATGGTCGGATTGATTATAAGAGACAAGGAGGTGAGAAGGGCGCAATCCAGTTACTACATGGAGGAGAATGCAACAATTATTAAGGGGTAGATTTTTACATCCATATTATGAACAATATTTATTTGAAGCTTACCAAAATTGTTTATAGGGAAATAGGAGTGTCAATGAATATATCGCTGAATTTTTAAGATTGGTAGCAAGAAATCAGTTGTCCAAAAGTGATAATCAACAAGTAGCACGATATTTGAGAGGATTGAAACCTTCAATTCGCGATAAAATTAGAATTCATATGGTGATGAGTGCGCAAGAGGCAAGGAACTTAGCCTTGAAAGCTGAGATAATGTTACAAGAGAAAACTCGCCAAATTTATTATCCCAAATATGACAAAGATGACCTCTACTAAAAAGGAGAATACCTTACAAGATGTTTCTTTGGGTGGTAATGTGGAGATAGCTAAGAATCCTGCAAGTGTCAATAATAAAGCCAGCAGTTCTAACCCTCCAAAGACAAATAATCCTTATGCTAAGCCTATTATAGTCAAATGCTATAAATGTAATGAGATGGGACATAGGTCTAATGAATGTCCAAACAGGAAATCTATCAACATCATTGAAAAACATAATGATGATGATGATAAAATCTATTGTGGACTTGATGGAGAGGATGAAGAGGAAGATTGTGAACAAGATGAATCATCATGCTTGATGAGGAGGTCAATGTTCATACAAAAGATTGAAGACAAATCATTAAAAGATTTTGTAGAACAAAGGGATCATCTTGAATTTGAATTTGACACTTTTACAATGCCTTTTGCTATGGTAGATGATAAAGAGTTTGAAGAGAGTGTCATGAGGAAAGAAGAATATCAAGCCAAGAAGATTTCAATGAAGATTGAAATTTTCTCTAACAATTTTCCTAGTGTTTTTGTTGATTTTATTTGTCCATAAGAGTCTAAGCATGCGAAGGAAGATGCAAATTTTCTCAATCAAGCCAATCTTGTTGATACCATTCAAGAAAAAGATACGGTGTTATCTTCCAATGGAGATTTTGATTTATCAACACTTTAAAATTTGAGGCAAATTTATCTCAAGTGGAGGAGAATGGTGTGGGAGATAGTCATTCCATCATTATTCAGTCCAGAAATTAAAATTCGAGGTCGAATTTTCTCGAAAGTGAGGATGAATGAAGCGAAGCATTTATTTTATTTTACTTTAATAGACATATTTATTAGTTATCCAATTTCAATTTGGATTAGTTATTTTCCTATTCTATCTAAATTTCCTATTGTATTTATATTTATCTAAAACTCTTAGATAATAGTTATCTTATTCTAATTGGTTTACCACTATCAAATCCTATAAATACCCCTATTATATTCAGATTTTGTAACTTTGTTTATTTCTTCAATTTTCAATAAAACTTCTTTGCTTATTTTTATCTCTATCTTTTTAAGGTTTTGGATTAAACCTTTGTTGTTTTTTGGAGATTTGTTCTTGTGACAATCTCTACATGCTACACGCTAAGGCCATGCATGCTTCGATTACACGAGAATATGTAACTATATGCTTCAAATAGACTGCAAGAATTTGTGCTGGTTCTTTTGTCAAGCTTGCAATTACGTAAGCTGGAAGACAGAGCATTTGCCCTCATTTAATTTTTCTTCATAGCTCTATGAACTTCAAATCAACAAATATTTCTCTTTAAGTATCTCCAAAAAACTTTTATACTTGAATTTAGCCTAAAAGGAAAGAAAAACACAAATCAAATGCAAGATTATGGAAATATAGAAAATTAAATAAAAAAATAATTAAAAGAGTATAAAGTAACTATTTAGTATTTACTAAGGCAAAATAGATGCAAAATGAGTCCTAAATGCCTATAGAATGTGAACGCATCACTTTGCTTTAAATTTTTCCTATTCTGACTAAAACTCAATGAAATTCATGAAACTCAATGCTTATACAAAACTAGATTAAAAACTCATGAGAATTAACTAAAATCTAATTAATCAGTGATAAAATAAATGCAAAAAAACCGCCAAAATTATCAGCACATCAACTAGGTCAACCAATGTGGTAATAATATAACCCCTGCAACTGATAACTAGAGGTGAAAAACTGGTTGATTCTGTTGATATATATGCATCCATCACTGGGTTATGCCCACCGCTGAACATAATTTAGGATGAAAAAGTAACATAGCTTTTTGACGCGTTTGGCAAAACGAAATTCCATTTTGAGCGCAAACAATATGTTAGTTAAAATTATATAAAAATGTAGGCAAGCTGGTGCACAGGATAGACTAACTAAATCTATGATCGCCCGCTACATCTTTACTAGAATAAGAATTTTCTTTTATCAAGTTTAGGACAAGACATGATGGGTAAAATTGCCGCCTTAAATCTGAGACAATTAAGTATGTAACTATAATTTCCAATTGGCATGAGTCAATGTTTATAAGTACTAACAGGCAAGTCTTATAGTTGAACTCAAAAATCCAGGCCAGAATAATCATTTATTGAAGCATACACATGCTACATACATATAGTTAAACTCAATTCACTGAATCCATATCTATATTTTTGCACTTACAAGACTTTAGCACTGCTTAATGGCAGAAAACAATAATGGCTAATAAATGAAGGAAAGTAAAAGTGATGCGACAAAGTGGTTCGGCAAGTAACCTGCCTTGGAAGCATGAGGCATATTAACTACAGAAAACACCTCCATGGCATTAAGGAGTGGTGGTAATGTGGAATTCTCTGCAGGCGATATTGTTACGTTAACTGAACCATTAACCTGAACTGGATATAATGACACCGCATGGAACATGCCAGTAATTATTGTTCGATAGTAGGGTGGAACGTCAGTGGCGCCCAATTTTTGGCTATTTATAAAAATCTCAACTTGGGCAATTGAATTTTCAGGATATCTGCTAATTGGGTACCAGAAATAGAGCACAAAGTAGGCTTCTGCAGTTGTTTGTGTAGAATAGTTGACAGATAAAATAGATGGAGTCTGAGACATTTTTTGCCTTTATTGCAGTTTGCATAACAGGCCATGGGGGGTCATTTTCACCACTTATTGTATCATCAACGATTCTTTCATCGACAACGTTGAGATATTCCGGCATTTCTTTCAACTTCCAAATTCGATTGCACTCATCCAGGTCGTGAATTAGTTGCCTAACATGCACCATGGTTAACCAATATTATCCAAATGGTAATAAGTTTTTTTTTTTTTTTGAAAAATTTATAAAAATAATAAGCGTAAAACTTTATACTATAAAGGATAATATTTTCCTGTGCAACAATGCCAAACAGACATGAATAGAACTAAATTAAACTCACTCAATAGTATTGTTTGCACCATAATTGATCCTGCTATGAAGAAGCAAAGCTGTCTTGTTCTCCATCAACCGGTACATATCGTCCCAAACATTACCGTAGCTTCAAGGGAAGAAATGAATGGAATCCCATCACCAAAACGCACCAAACACACTTGTGCACTACCTTTCTTGATCCAATAAATCATTTCATGATAAACGGCTCATTATTACCCGTAGAATTAGTTTTCACTGTTGCCCAAAAATTTACATCTATCTCCAAATTAAAACTTGGAGGCTTGGAAAGGCCATCATAACTGCCATAATAAAACCCTGCTCGTAACAGAGACTTGATGCCCGATGGCGACGATGATGATAAATATAACGGTAAGAAGTAGCAGTTCTTCTGGCCATCAGGGAAATATCGTAGAGAGTTCATTGTGCTAAAGTTTTGGCTGTATCTGAGTTGTTGGTTTTCTCCAGTGTAAGTGAAATTTTCATCGGTGAGCCATGAAACAACGCGACCATCAGGATTCCTGTTGGCCTTCGGTGGATGCTCCACAGTCAATCCTCAAGTAGCGTTCTGTTAGTTACACATAAAGTTAATCATTTTCATTGTATAGATATCAGCATTTCCCTGACATTTTTTCTTTTCAGAATCGAAACTTACCTTGTGAAAAGACCTGCAGGGAGATGGAAAGGAGCACTACCAATTCCTCCATTTGTAGAACAATTAATTAAAGACTTAATTGCGTGAGCTGAGAGATATCTATCCAAATACTTGCTGTCTTATATAATTAAGTCCTGCCTGCCGTAAAGATGCTAAAACCAAGAAAGAGTTCAAAGGATATGCTTATGACTATTAATTATTCCCATTTTGAACATTTTCTATAGTTGTTTATGACTTTAAATTTTATCACACAGCCACACGGAACTCCATCAATAGTATGTGTGATTCCAACTTGAGATGAAGTGTATAAAGAGTTGACTCCTTAATCACTAAGCCTTTGTGAAATTAACAGTAAATTATTCAAATTTTTAGCATTTAATCTGACAAAAAATCTTTCAAGAAATTGCTTATCTTAAAAATTTAAGCTCTCGAAAATTAAGGTCGTAATTAAAATAAATTATTCAAAAATCAGTCTAGACAATCAAAGCTTGTGAGGTCTAAAAATAGATAGCGAAGAAACCACTTCATTTGTGAGCTCAAGTTTTTTTTTTTTTTTTTTTTTTGATAAATCGAATTTTATTAAAATTAAAACAGGAAAAAATTAACAAAACAAGTCACACTAGACCCTGATCATCCAATCAAACCAAGACGCCTTATTTTGTGTTAAAATTTTTAATTAATAACAAGGAGACATTTAGTATTTAAACTTTGATATTTTAATTAGAAAAATTTTGATACCATATAAAGAAACTAATTGATTTAAAAATTGAAACCCATGTCTAAGGGTTTAAGAATATGTTATAATATCTTTACTAGTAATATTAGAGGCTTTGGCTTTTTAACAATGGGAAAACTTACTTAGACTTAGTCTATTTTGAACTCAAAACATAAATACATATGCAATTTACCATTTCTCAGGTTCAAATATATATGCAACTATCACTGGGTATATGCTGACTACTACCATAATTTGTCATCTCTTATGAATATCGAGTGAAAAAGTAATTTATGAAGATTAGAAATTACGTAGGTCTTTGCCTAAATGATTTAAACTTTGAAGGTCTTTTGGAGGATAATAAAGCTGTTAAAAGCAGCAGCAGAAGCAATAGTTCACAATGGATCTGTCAGTAAATTTAATAAAATTTTATTTGGTTTTATTTATAGGTTCCTTTGGTCTTTCTATTGATATATGATTGTCATTAAATTTAATAAGATTTTATTTGGTTTTATCAATGCTTTGAATTTTCGTCACCAACTTCTTAGCTAGAGCTCGACTAATTAAACACAATAACCTGAGTTTCATATAGACCAAAAAAATGATTCCTCCACAACATATATGTAGTTATTGGTGGCTAATTTTTATCAATTGTACCCTCAATTTTAGAGTTTGTTACACTTCTGTCCCTTATTTTCATTTTGTTACCACAAAATCTCTTAACTTAAAAAAAGTTACATAAAAGTCTCTCAACTTAAAAAACATTACATAAAAGTTCCTCATGCGAAAATTGCATCATATCTCTTGCCAATTTAATATGTGGCAGTGTCACACTGTAAAATGAAAAGATTGAGTCTCATTTAGCATTGTTATTAGAATTACTGTTGAGAAAAATATTTTTTAAATATATTAGTTATAGAGTATTAAAATCTGATTTAAAAATAAATTTGACATGTTTTAGCATAAAAATACCAAAATAATAAAATAATTTTTTCAAATTGCTTTTTTCAATAACATCTAAAATGGCGCATTTTCTAAAAAGCGCTTTTTGGTCTATGAAACTCAATGCCAAATAGGTTTGAAAACTTTTTTTGTGTAAAAATTAGGGGATAAGTTAAATGAGTTTTCTAATTTTAAAACTGGATTTTTTTTTTGGAACGATTTGATATATTCAATATACCTCATTTATATGTTTGGGTATGAAATTGCAGAATTCTAATTACTGTGAATATTTCAAGTGGCATGATGACCCAATCCCTAATTGAGTAAGAAATATTATTTTTAGACTTTTTAGGAAAATTAATAGCAATGAGGTAGATGTTGCAGGAGAGAGACTAATATGAATTTCATATGTAGCACTTTAGTTTCGTTAATTTCTTTTTATTTTACAGCATGGCGTTGCAATGTATCAGATTAGTCAAAGATATGATAAGATTCTGGCACCAGAGACTTATGTAAAGTTTCTTTAAGTTGAAGGACTTTTATGCAACATTTTTTAAGTTTAAGGACTTTATGGTAACAAAATGAAGATGAAGGATAAAAGTGTAACAAACTCCAAAATTGAAGGACTACAGGAAAAAAAATTAACTGCTATTGCCGATTTATGTCTATCACTGCAATAAATTGCCATCTCTTATTAACACAGGTTAGAATGAAAAGTAACATAGCAAACAATATGTTAATAAATATTATATAAAAATGAAGGCGAGCTGGTGCATAGGATGGACAAAGTAAGCCTATAGACGCCCTACTTCATATTTACTAGATTAGGAATTTTTTTTATCAAGTTTAGAAGAAGAAATGATCGGTAAAATTGCCACCTTTAAATCTGACACCAATAAGGATGTAACTCTAATTTCCAATTGGCATGTGTCAATGTTGAAAAGCATTTGTTGGCAAGTATTATAGTTGAACTCAAAAAACCGGCCAGAATCTTGGATTATTGAAGCATACACAAGATACATACATACATACATTATTGAAGCATACACAAGATACATACATACATACATATATATATATATATATATATATATATATATATATATATATATATATATATATATATATATTTAAAGTTATTCATTGACACCCTATATATATTTTACACTGACCGGACTTCAGTACTTTTCAATGGCAGAAAAAAATAATGGATAACAAATGAAGGAACATAAAAAACGCTGCCACAGAGAGGTGTGGCGAGTAACCTGCCTTGGACGAATAAGGCATATTAACTACAGTAAACACTTCCATGGCATTTATTAGAGCTGCTAATGTAGAATTCTCTGCAGGCGAAATTGTCACATTTGCAGAACCATTAACCTGAACGGGATATAATGACACAGCATGTAACTTATCAAACATTCCTGTTCGATAATAGGGTGGAACATCAGTGGCACCCAATTTTTGGCTATCTATGAAAATCTCAACTTGGGCAGTTGAATTTTTAGGATATCTGTTAACTATTGGATCCCTGAAATAGAGCACAAAGTAGGCTACTGCAGTTGTTTGCGTAGAAAAGTTGACAGATAAACAGATGGAGTCTGATATATTTTTTGCTTGTATTGCAGTTTGCATAACAGGCCATGGGGGGTAATTTTCACCAATCATTGCTCCATCAACCATACTATCAAACTCAATGTTGAGATATTGTGGCATTTCTTTTGACTTCCAAATTCGATTGAACCAATCTAGTTCGTGACTAAATTGCCTGTATCATGCACCATGGTTAAACAATTATCCAAATGGTAATTAAGGTTTTTTCTGAAAAATTTGAAAAAATGAGTGTAAAACTTTATAGTATCAAGGATAATATTTTTCTCCACAACAATGCCAAACAGACACGAACAGAACTAAATTAAACTTACTCGATAGTACTGTTTGCACCATAATTGATCCTGCTATGAAGAAGCAAAGCTGTCTCGTTCTCCATTAACCTGTAGGCATTCTGGAAAATTGCGGTAGCTTCAAGGGAAGAAATGAATGGAATCCCATCACCAATACGCACCAAACACACTTGTGCTCCATCTCTCTTGATCCTGTAAATCATTTCATGGTAAACAGGCTCATTATTACTCGTAGAATTAGTTATCACTGTTGTCCAAAAATATCCATCTATCTCCAAATTGAAACTTGGAGGCTTGGAAAGGCCATCATAGTTGCCATAATAAAACCCTGCTCGAATCAGAAACCTGGTATCCAAATGCGATAAATCTAAGGGTAAGAAGTAGCAGTTCTTCTGGCCATCAGGGAAATATCGTAGAGAGTTCATTGTGCTAAAGTTTTGGCTGTATAGCAGTAGTTGGTTTTCCAGAGTCTGCAAAATTTTCATCGGTGAGCCATGATAAAACAATGAGACCATCAGGATTCATTATCGGCGTTTGGTTGGATGCTCCACAGTCAATCCTCAAGTCAGTGTAGCGTTCTGTTAATTACACAGAAAGTTAATCATTTTCATTGTATAGATATCAGCATTTCCCTCACTTTTTTTTTCTCTTCAGAATCAAAAATTACATTGTGAAAAGGCCTGCAGGGAGATGGACAGGAGCACCACCAATATCATATTCAGAACCATCATCAATTCCTCCATTTGTTGGACAATTAATTGAAGAGTTAATTACTTGAGCTGAGAGATATCTATCCAAATACTTGCTGTCTTATATAATTGAGTCCTGCCTGCTAAAGCAAAGAAAGAGTTCAAAGGATATGTTTATAACTATTAATTATTCCCATTTTGAACATTTTCCATAGTTGTTTATGACTTCAAATTTTTATGCTACTTAAAAATCCTTTTTTTTTTTCTTTTAACTTTTCTTTCATCATTCCTGCCTGCCATAAAGATGCTAAAGCCAAGAAAGAGTTAAAAGGATATGCTTATGGCTATTAATTATTCCCATTTTGAACATTTTCTATAGTTGTTTGTGATTTTAAATTTTATCACACACCTAAAAAAAAATAAAACTAAAGATCGAACCAAGAGCGAGTAAAGAAATGGAGCTCTGTCTAAGTGCGAATCCCGCCAAAGCAACCCCTCCATCGCCGCTAGATGATCGCTTGAAGGAAAAAGTGAAATTAAGGGATGAAGATGACACTGATGTTTTATTTATGCTTTGAATTTTCTTCACCTTCTTCTGAGCTAGATATGAACTAATTAAACACAATAACCTGAGTTTCATATAGACCGAAAAAATGAAGTCTCTCAACTTATAAAAAATTACACAAAAGTCCCTCAACTTAAAAAACGTTACATAAAAGTTTTTCATGCTAAAATCCCATCATATCTCTTACCAATTCAATATGTGGCAGTCTCACACTGTAAAATAAAAAGATCGGGTCTGTTTGGTATTGCTTTTAGAGCTTCTATTAAGAAAAATATTTCTTAAATATATTAGTTATAGAGTATTAAAATTTAAGTTAAAAATAAATTTAACATGTTTTAACATAAGAACACTAAAATAATAAAATATTTTTTTCCTAATTGCTTTTTCCAATGACATCTAAAATGATATTTTTTCTCAAAAGCATTTTTTAGCCTATGAAACTCAATGCCAAATATTTTTTAAGACTTTTTTTTTTGTGTAAAAATTATGGGATCGATAAGTAAGTTAAATGAGTTTTCTTATTTTAAAACTATAATTTTTTTTTTGTTGAAACGATTAGTTATACTAAATATATCTTATTTATGTGTTTAGGTATGAAATTACAGAGTTCTAAATACTGCGAGTATTTCGAGAGGTTTGATGACCCAATCCCTAATCGAATAAGAAATATAATTTTTACATTTTTAAGTAAAATTAATAGACACAAGGTAAAGATTGTAGAAAAAAAAAACTAATATGAATTTCATATGTGGCACTTTAGTCTCGTTATTTTACAGTGTGGCATTGCCACGCATCAATTTCGTTAGAGATATGATGAGATTTTGACATGAGATACTTTTATATAATAAGTATAAGAGATTTGCTTTCTCAGAAGTGGGATATTAGGCTTAGGCATATTTTCAGGGAAAATAACATGTGTGCAGATTGGATGGCTCATTTTGGAGGATCTATTCCTATTGGGCTACAGCTTTTTGATGATCCTCCACTTGGTATTCTCAGCTTGCTCTTTCTTCATATTTGTGGGATTTCTTACCCAGGTGTGTGTCTGATGTAATCTTTTGTTTCTTCCCTTCTTTTCCTAAAAAAAAAAAAAAATTATCACACACATAGAACTCCATCAATAGTATGTGTTATTCCAACTTGAGATGAAGTGTATAAAGAGTTGACTCCTTAATCACTAAGCCTTTGTGAAATTAACAGTAAATTATTCAAAATTTTAGGATTTAATCTGACAAAAAATCTTTCAAGAAATTGCTTATCCTAAAAATTTAAGCTCTCGAAAATTAAGGTCATAATAAAAATAAATTATTCAAAAATCAATCTAGACAATCAATGTAACACCCTTATCTCTACTGATAATCATCTTTCCTTTGCTTTCCATGACCATGGAGTCTAGCCAATCGGAGCATCTAAAACCATCAAACTGATAATCAACATCCATCTTACATCTTCTGAAAAACTGGTGAGGTTTGGGGGGGGGGGGTGAGCTTCCGGGGAAAAGCTTAGTGAGTTGGTATTTACAATACACATCATACAACAGACGGAACTAAGAAACAAGAAACTAAATGAATAAGTTTAATAACAAAATTTTTAGAACAAGCTGAATAAAGTAGATAATAAATTTCAACATGCATGCTATGCAATTTCTAAGATCTTCATATCAATCTTAATTTAAATTCTTCCTAGTCTCTAATCATTCCTTACACATGTAAAAATATCGATAATTGGCTCTTGACATCCAAGGAGCATTGTGAGAAGCATCGCTATAAACAGTATATTCTTTACCCATAGTAGGTAAAGTCAGGACTGGAGCTTTAGTCAAACACCTTTTCAATTCATCAAAACTCTGTTGACATTTATTAGTCCACTGAAATTTTACATCTTTCCGAAGCAGCTTGGTCAGTGGAGATGCCAACATAGAAAATCTCTTAACAAAATGGTGGTAGTATCCAGCTAAACCCAGAAAACTGTGAACTTCTATAATATTTCTGGGTGGCTTCCAATTGAGGATAGCTTCGACTTGTTGGGATCTATCTTAATACCCTCAGCTGACATAATATGCCCCAAGAAGGAGATTTCTTCCAGCCAAAATTCACACTTCAATAGCTTGGCATACAACTATTTCTCCCTTAAAGTCTGTAGCACAATCCGCAGGTGCTTATCATGCTCCTCTGCATTCTTCGAATTTACCAATATGACATCAATAAACACCACAACAAATTGGTCTAAATATGGCCTAATGAACACAGTGTTCATTAGGTCCATAAAAGCAGCTGGAGCATTAGTTAACCTGAACGACATAACCAGAAACTCATAATGGCCATATCGAGTTCTAAAAGCAGTTTTTGGAATACTCTGCTCTTGCACTCTCAACTGATAATACCCTGATCTCAAGTCAATTTTGGAGAACATAGCTACACCATTCAACTGATCAAATAAGTCATCTATGCGGGGCAACGGATATCTGTTCTTTATTGTCACCTTATTCAACTGTCTGTAGTCAATACACAGACGGAGAGTGCCATATTTCTTCTTAACAAACAACACTGGCACTCCCCAAAGTGACACACTAGGGCGGATGAAGCCCTTATCAAGCAACTCTTGCAACTGCACCTTTAACTCTTTCAATTCAGCAGGTGCCATTCTGTGTGCAAATTTGGAGATTCGGTCCACACCAGGCATAACCTATATTTCAAATTGCACTTCTCTTTTCGGAGGTAATCCTGGCAATTCTTCAGGAAACACATCTGAAAAGTCACATACTATAGGAATGTCCCTCAATGCTGGATTCCCTACTTGGGTGTCTATCACATAGGCCGAATAAGCTTCACACCCTTTTCGGATCATTTTTCTGGCAAGTGCAGCAGAAATAAGGTTTGATAGCAGTAACTACCTCTCCCCATATATAATCACATCACCATATTGAGGGAGACCAAAAGTGACTGTCTTCAATCTACAGTCAATAATTGCATGATGTCTGGCTAACCAATCCATGCCCAAGATGATATCATAATCTTTGAAGGGCATTTCAATCAAATCAAATAAGAAGGTGTGTCCTTGGATCACCAAAGGACAATCCTTACACATTCTGTTAACCCTAACCTCTTGTCCTAATGGACTAGTCACTAACACCTCAAAATCCATTTTCATACAAGGAACAGTAATATAACCAATGATGCTGGCACTAACATAAGAATGTGTAGACCTCGGGTCAAACAGCATGAACACATCTTGGATAAGGATAGAAAATGTACCAACCACAATATCAGATATTTCTGCCTCTTCTCTCTACCACATAGTGTCTACTGGCCGAGCACTACCCCGCTCTAATCGACATTAGCGTTCTGATCGCTCGAGGTAGTGCCCCTACCTCTGCCTCTGCCTCTGCCTCTACTAGCTGGTTGTGAACCTTTGGTGGCAGAACTCAACAGAGATCCTTCGCTATGGTAGTAGGTGGCCCAGATCTATGGAGACTGGTGCAATCCTTTACAAAATGTTTTGTACCACTGCAGTTATAACAGGCACCAATAGCCTTGTAGCATACCCCACCATGGTTCCTACCACAAGTCTCACAGATACGGGGAGGAAAGGAACTTTTGGTCATCTCACGACTGCATCTAGGTGGTCTCTGTCCTGAAAATCGTCCCTTACCAGAATTTTTGCTACTTTGTCCTCCAAAATTTTTCCTCTTAGCTCCAAAAATTTTTCCTCTTACTCGTATTACCACTGGAACTCTGATCCACTGGCTTCCCACTCTTCTTTTTTTCTGTCTTTTCTTTTTCAGGTGCCCCTTCTGATTCTATCCTCTCTAACTCTAGGGCTTGAGATATCAGTTCAGAGAAGTTATAATGCCGGAATCCAACTACTTGCATTCTCAAACTGGACTTCAAACTAGACTCAAACCGTTTACACCGGTCTCTGCTAGTGGTAAGTAGACTCCCACCATAGTGGCTCAGACAGGAGAATTTCCTTTCATACTCTGCCACTGTTCTATTCCCCTGTTTCAAACTTAAGAATTCCTGTAGCTTCATATCCACATATGCTTCTGGAAGATATTTTTGTCTGAATTCTTGAAGAAAATCATCCTATGTCAATACCGGAGGTTCCACCAAACTATGGGGGATGGTCTTCCACCAATTATATGCATCCCCCTGTAGTAATGAGACTAAATATTCAAATTTCAACTCCTCCATGCAATGCAGCTTCTTGAACACTCTTTCCATTCTTTCCAACCACTGCTCTGCTTCCAACGGGTCCATTGTACCTTTGAATTCAGTAGCACCATACTTGATCAACTTATCATATTGTCTGGCTGGAGATTGTGGTTGCACTACCGGGGCTTGAATTGGGGCTTGAGTAGGCATGTTCCTGGCCATTTGTTGAAATAAAGCAGCCATCTCCTGAGCGAACTGAGCAGGAAACTGCGGCATGGGTGGAGCTGGTACAACTGACCCACTCACATTCTGAAGAGCTAGGCTTTCCCCTTGTGCCTCAGCTTCAACTGATTGCTCAACTGAGCGATCCCCTTCTTCCATAGTCAGTTAGAGGGTATTCTATCTCCTGAACAACAACATAAGGAGATTTCCCTTCGTCAATTCATATTTGTAATGTAATGCACTGTATGTATTAAACAATGACATTGAGTAGTTTTACTTATCAAAGAAAATATTCAAATTCCTAGTTCAAAACATGCTTTGAAAACTAGCTCTGATACCACTAAAACATGCCAAACCTTATCCTTACATAAGGCATAACATGATCCCGTAGTATACCTAATAAATTATTGAACTTCGCCTACTGATAACTCATTAAATATAATACTAGAGATTTTAAATCAATTTCCAATCATTTTAAAATGGTGGGTAAGATTTAATGATTATTAAAACCCTTTAATTGGAGTTTAGATCATAAATCAAAATTTTAATTAATTTGAAATCTTCGAAAAATTTTACAGAAATTTCAGCAAAATGCCGGCTATAATTTGGGAAAAAAGTTCTTTGCAAGCCTGTGAAAACACTCCAAATATACATTTAAATCTCAAACTCCAATATTCTCATCACAATCCAGTCTCAATTCAACACCATTTCAAGCAATTCATAAAAAAAAATTATTTCAAAAATAAAAGGAAGCATTTCATTAAGTAAAATAATAGATTTTCATTCCAACCATTTACACATATCAAAAATAAATTTCAAAATTTATTATACAACTGCTTGAGTCTAATATACATACATACAGTGACATGTACATCAAAATAAAAATTTACAAGGGTACAATCTATATACCCGGTGATGTCTTTAAAATAAGGATCACTGCACGTCACTAGCAGCCTACTCTACTGCTCTATCTGTCTCCTTACCTGCGACAGCAATAAGAAGCTATCGCTGAGCCAAAGACTCAGTGGTGCACAACTTAAAGGAAATAATAATTTACACAATAATCAATCACAATTTTTCCAAAGTAAATCAATTTGAATATTAACACATATAAAATCATGCTTTATTTCTAAAGCCAGAAAATTTCTTAAATAAACCAAATTTTGTTCCGTAATCGCAAAATCAATTTTGAAAAGTCACACAGCTTAATCATGACTCCAATATCCAATTCATCCCACTAGCCAGAGGCTAATGAGAAATACCAAGACTAACTAGCACAAATATATGAGTACTCATCCAATTCATCCTCAACTGACACACACCTCAATACTTTAGCCAGAGAGGGAATACAAAAACAATTCATTCCACTAAACAAAGTAGTGAGGAATTCACACATATAGTCATGACAATTGTGGTTTCAAACTATTTTAACAATTTTCCAAGCATCAAAAACATCAATCAATTTATATCTTATTTCATTCAAAATAATTTCCCAAAATTTGGGCCAACAACCTATAATTCTTTGTCAACCAGCGTATTCAATATCCATAAAGTCATAAATAAATTTCACAAATCATTCAATTAAAAATTCAAATCGAAAATCAAATAGAAGTTAATTTTTGTGCACAAACCGCAAATGAGTCATCTCTTGGATTTGACTCACTTTTTCTTTATCCCTTCCAGTGTCTCTTTCTACTGAAACACATAATTTAAAGTTTTTCAGTATTCATTTAAATCACTTCTAATAAGTAATCCAATAATTAAAATTTTTATAGCCTTAATCTACCCAATACGATATATAAAATTTGGGTCCTTACAATTGGTGTATTAGTGGTTACTATTCACTTCACTATTCATTATTCATGTGGGCTCCAACCACTAGAGAATTGTGCTTTGCAAGCCTCACGGTTTTGTCCCATAGGTGGAATGGAGAACTTCTAGTGGTCACCCATCCTAGGATTTCTCTCAAGCGAGCACGCTTAACCCTAGAGTTCTTCCAACTCTCCAGGCCATTCCACCAAAAGGCGCCTCTAGTGATTAGTTCCCCTATCTTATATATCATTACTTTTTGAACCCAAGACCATCTCCATGCTTTGCCGATGTGGGATTTGCCTAAGGGACCTAAGGGACCTTTTAGGCAAATCCCACATCGTCAAAGCACTGAGATGGTCTTGGGTTCAAAAAATAATGATATATAAGATGGGAGAACTAATCACTAGAGGCGCCTTTTGGTGAAATGGCCTGGAGAGTTAGAAGAACTCCAGGGTTAAGCGTGCTCGCTTGAGAGAAATCCTAGGATGGGTGACCTCCTGGGAAGTTCTCTATTCCACCTATGGGACAAAACCGTGAGGCTTATGGCGAAAGCGGACAATTTCTCTAGTGGTTGGAGCCCGATCGTTACAATTCATTTCAAAATGTTAACTTTTTCAATATTAATAGGTATGTTAGTTCTAATTATACTCACATTGTGACGCTCCTTAGCCGTCTACTGTATAGCCAAGCAAGAAGTGCCACATTCGGTGCCAGAGCACCCTATCTTGTTTTATCATATCTATTGTCAACTTTTAATATAATTTAAAAGTAGTAATCCATGTGTAGAAATTTTTTTTATATAACTAATAAGTGCATAATTTATTAATTTTACTTCCATCACATTTAATATTTCTAGGGTATATTTATGCCTAATTCAGTTGATTAAAGTATAATTATCTATTAGGCATATGTTTAGAGAGTTGTTGAAATAATTGTGTTAAATGGAGAAATTTTCAGCATTTGCATTAATTTCACTCCTGTTGTATTTTTCAGGGTTTTGGTGAAGTCCCAGAACATAAGTATGGAAGGAAACTTGGAAAGGTCGAAGGATTGAGAAGCGTTGTTGATACAACGTACACGGGTCGTGTAAGCACAACCACAGACCTGTGTAACATTCTGCCAGAAGAAATCCAGAGAACCGAGGAAGAAACAAAGTACACGGGCCGTGTAACTTAACTCGTGTAAATTTTGGAGACCCGTGTAACCTTCTGTGCCAATGCAAGACATACCCACTCAGCTCTAGTAAGTTATATGGCCCTGGGCCGTGTGGTGATACACGGGCGGTGTATCCGTCGACAATCAGTTTCCTGATTTTGCTCTAGTTGCAGTTTTTGACAGAGACTCTAAAAACCTAATCCTAAACTATATATTATAAATAGAGGAGGCAGCAGCCGACACAGAACAACCATTCAGCAGCCTCTCGACCTCAAAAACACCTTTATTCTCCATTCTTTTTTTTAGATTTCTTCTTTATTTTTCTGTAAGCTATGAACATGAGTGGCTAAGTTTTTAGTTCAGTTCAAGGGATTCAAGTTCTTATGTGTGATTTGTGAGACCAGGTTCTTAATTTAATTTATGTCTTTTTAAATATCTATTGTTTTCTGATTTAATTGTTTTTGATCTATTGAATGATTTGCTAAAAAGGCCTATTAGTTAATTGTTTGATTTGATCAATTGCTAGTTCATCTTCATAATCTGTAATTGTTGTGTAAGATTGAACATGAGTAGCAATTAGGTTTTATTGAATATGATCCCAGTTTTCGATAATAACCTAAGGAAACAATAGGGTGAATTAAATAATTTATTTTATAAATTGTTGTTCAGATTAACTACTTCCTATTCTGAAAGTAGTGATTAATTTGATGAGGATTGCTTAATACCAATTCAGTTAATAATTAGAGTCAATAAGAGTGCTAGGCTCGAATTGATGAGTATAGGGAAGTTAGGGGTTTACCTCGCTATTTGATAAATCTACGTTAAGTTTTCAATAAGAGATGATTGTATTTCTTTTGTCTATGATCGAATCAATGCATTGGAATGCAAATTACCTTAGACTAAAGTTTGTTTAATTTGAGAGTTTCTTATTTAATTTTAGATCTTAATTTTTAATTTTTGATTTCTTCTTTGGATTGCGACTTAACCCCCAACCTTTTTTTCTTTTTTTTTTTTTTTCAGTACACAAGTACACGAAATTTAATAATTCAGTCTCTAGGGTTCTACCTAGATTTACCACTTACTGCAGAAAACATTTCATAATTGGTAATTTCAGTTAATTTAATTTCTGGTGGATTCGACACCCATCAATAACTTATTTCTGTGGAAACCCGGACAAAGCCTCCTCTGTTTTATTAGCATCTGGCGGGTTCCACTAATCACTTATTAACATGTTCATATTCATTTAACACATTTCCATATCATATTCTTTTTAATCATATCATTCACAACTAATTATGAGATCTCAAAATGAAGTATCATCTATTGCATTCATATGGAAATTCATAGATAATAAATTACAAGTTTTCATTTGAATCTCAAAGATTTCTTACAAGTCCAAAATGAAATACATCATAAACTAGTAATTACATCATGACTAAATATAATGAATCAAAATTCTAGTCTATACATGGGCCCTACCAAAATACAAAAGACTGGTGAGGTGAACTCTGGACGGTGGCAGATCTGGTCAAAGCTCTGTCAGGGCACTACTATTGTCACTTCAAGCTGGACTGATCTCCGGATCTCTACGCGATGAAAAACCAACACGCTAAGCATAACGCTTAGTGGTGCATAATTTATAATAACAATAATTAAACAATTGAATTAATATTTGTAAATCATAATTTCTGAGTCTTTTATATTTTTATTGCACTTTAGAAACAATTAACATTATCGGGATCTTTTGTGATCACTTATTGTATTTTAAGTCTTAATTAATTTTTATCAGTGCCCAAGAAACCTATAACAAATTATAAAAGCTGGATGCATGGGAGTATACTGATTAGACAGCCATATGTCTATCCAGTATATGTTGATCATGTCAGGCATGGAGCCTGCGGGCAAGCTTTTAAGCCTGATATAAAAATTAGGCACAATGGCCAATGGGCAGGCATGAGGCCTGTAGAACAATCATATCAGACAGATTTTATCTGTTATTGATTATTCTTATGGGCAGTACTGCTATCTGTAGTCCCTAATTGGTATACCAATTTATCCAAACTAAATAAATAAGTCTAGGTATACTATGGGCAATTAAGCATGATTTTAATTATTTTAGTACTATTCACTGTCACTATTTTCTGGTACTGTTCAGTGGTACCATTAATTTCATATTAATAGGACATTAGTCCCAATTTACATATTCATATCATTTTTAATATTTAATTAGCCTTATGAGTATTTTAATTACCATGTATAGCATTTTTCCCATGAACCTTTCTTTAGGTTCATTTTGATGTATTATATTTATCTAGGAATTTGGCTAGGTTAGGATGTCTATTTGGTCACACTTCCTTCATAACAATTGCTCCTCTATGTTTAAACTTGAATTTCAGTTTTTGAATCACTCAATTCGGGGTTATAGAACTCAAGTTATGGTCAAAATACCATAACTGGTCCCTTTGCCTCTAAGCTGTCCAGAATTGACAATTCCTAGTTAATAAATTTTGACTAGTCATTTGATCATTTTATGGTCATTTTTGGACTTAGATTCCTTCACAAGATATGTTCCTCTATGTCTTAGGGACTCCCAGGTACAATTTCATAATTTTTCAAGCTTGGTATAGTGAGTGATGGTCAATGTATTGACCTGGACTCTTAATCCTATAAAGGCAATAGTCAAACTTCAGGGCAGTATGTTTGACCCTCTTTTTAGGATATTTATACTTAGAATTTATCAAAGGTGTCTAAATCAATGTTGCAGCCCTAAGTATCATGTTTTCAGATCATTTTGGCACATCTCAAATGGAATTTCCTAGTGGAAGTTATGGCCAAGTGAATACACGGGTATCAAATGGCATTCTGGGTTTAACTTAATATTTTTCAGATTTCAATTCCTAACTTTGGCTAATATTTTCCCTAGGATGCAATGGGTTTTGGAGCTTGGTCAAAACATAAAAATTGTTGAACTATGTCTTATAAAACTTTTGGCACTAGTTTCACTCAATTTGCAACTTTGGAGACCAAGTTATGACATTTTTTCCAAAACTGGTCAAGCATACCAAAGGAACAGTGTTTTGGTCAATTTCTGGGTTTGCAGTTTTAGTGACCCAAATTTTGCTAACAATTTGACTTGGTTAAAGGCAAAACTGGGTCAAGTGGTCTTCATGAAAAGTGTAGCCCTATGTCTAAGCTTTCTATTGATATAAATTTTAGGTCATTTGGACCAGTATAGAGAGAGTTTTGACCAAATGAACACGTTTATTTGGTCATTTTTTGGGTTTCAGTGTTTGGTCATCCGGGTTTGGGCAGAGAATTGGTCACGATTTTAACAAAATTTGGGCATAGTTTCTACATAAAAAATGGGCTATTTTGAGTCTAATTTCGCCTTCAATTGGCCTCATACCAATTGGAGTCACACATTTTCAGTTATGGTTCAATAAAGGGACTGGAATCCTTAAGTCCCAACCTGCAGAAAATCAAACAGTCCCAATATCTCAATTCCTCTAACTTCCTTACGTCAATTTGCATGCAATACACTTCTATAAGCACATTCTTAACTCAATAGGTCATTTTAAAGCATTTATACAAAGTCCTCAAGCATTTACATAAACCCTAGTTTTCAAAGTTTCAAATTTACACAAACACTACACAATCAAACTCCCAAACATTTCAACTCATCACACATTCTCATGGAACCAATTTTCATCACTTAAAAGCAACAAACTTCAAGTTCCATGGCTGCTAAAAATCAAGGGCTCTTTCTTGCAAATTTTCTTTTCAATTTCATGCAAATTTTCACTTGATTTAGCATGATATTCATGCTTAAAAAAGAGATTAAAAGTTTAAAGCACTAACCTTTGTGGTGACCCAACTTCAAGCTTCCTAAACTTTAACTTTTCTCCTTTTTATGGGTATCTATAACTTCCTTAGGGTGTGGAGAGGATTTTTAATGAAGTAAGCTATGGGTTTTGATGTGTAGAAGCTTGGAAAATCAAGCTTGAAAGCTTGACAAAAATGGAGGGAAATGGGGACTAGGGTGGACGGCAAGAGAGAGAGAAGAGATGGAGAAGATGACTTGGTTGGTGAGTTTTGTCTCTTATGCTTTATATATTTATGTGTACTTAATTTGTTTTAATTTTCATAAACATTTTTCTTTTCTTTTCCTTTCTTTTCCTTTCTTTTCTTTTCTTTTCTTTTCTTTTCTTCTTCTTTCTCTTCTCATTTCCCTAATTCAAATTCATAATTTTTAATTTGTGTTAATTATTTTATTCTCTAAATTTTTATTTTGACATTTAGGTCAAAATTCACCTTTTGGAGTGAAATGACCAAAATGCCCTTCATGGTGCATATTGGGTTATTTTTATTATTTTTGTACCAATTTATAAATTCTCTAAATTTTTATTTTATTTCCTCTAAAATTTTCCTATATTTTCTTAACATTTATTTCTTTAATTTATGCCTCCTCACTATAGTTTATGTATAGTTCTAGACATTTTGACTGTCCGAACAGATATTAGTCGTCGAAATAGTAAAGTGTACGGACTACCTATGGTGAGGGCGTTACACACTGATGCATACATTTTGCATAGTCATTTAGGTCTAATTTCATAGCCATTTTATTCTATTATTAGTTATTTTTTAGCTAATTTCATTAGTTATTTAGTAAGTTTTTCATAATTGTCGATTTTGGATTAATTTATAATTTTTACTTTGTTTTGTAGGAAAAATGGTGTTTTTGAAGGACTGAAGAGAAATTTTGCCATTGAGGAGTGACTTCTACAGCCATAGATGTCAAAAACAAGTTTTTAAGCTGAAATATGCATTGACCAAATTATGCATAACTTGCCGCATAAGCTATGCAGATCTCCATAAGGAGAAAAATCACTGTTCCAATACCTGCCGAAATGTGCGTAAGGAGACTGCATAGCTTATGCACATTCACGCCTCCCTTATGCACTCTCACGGAATTGTGCATAACCTATGCACCAAGTCATGCGGTTCGCATAAGTGAACCGTAACCAACCGAATCGCATAAGGATCGCATAACTTATGCAGTCCCATAAAGGTTTCATTAATGAGCTGGCAGAAGATTCCCTCAGATAATTCCTCCTTGAGCACACCATTTTAGGGCTCCATGTCAGAAAAATGCTATAAATAGTCTCATTTCCCATTTTAGAAAGAAAAAAAAGGAGCAGAAAAGGAAAGGAAGAGGAGAGGCAGAATTTGAAGAGTCACTTTCACCTTCCACACCATTTTCAACCAAGATTTGCAGATTTCTTTCTTCCCTTATATTTTTCTACATTTCTAGTGTTTAATTTCTTATTCCTTAGCTTAGATTAAAGCTTTATTTCCATTTAAACTCAATTTATCTTGTAAGCATTATGGATAGTGAGTAGTTTTATTTTGATTCTGGAGTAAGGGTTGTAATATTTGAGATATTTTATGGATTTTGATTGGGTAATCCATATTTTGTGGTCTTAATGAGTTTTATTCATTTCTTGTGTGCTTAATGACATGCTTAGTGTAGGATCCCATTAAGTGATGTTCTTAATCCATGGTTGAGGCACCGAAAGGAGAAGGCCCTGTGATAGATAATCAAGAAATTGGACTTAATTAACTTAGACCTAGAAATAGGCTAAGGATTAAGAGGATTCACAGATTAATTAAAGAACCTAACGGGTCTTAATTAATTCTAACTCCACGAAAGTAGGATTAGTTTGATTAAGGCACTCTTTGTCTCACTCGAAAGGGTATTCAAAGGATTTAAGAATTAATCTCCTTAAAACCACAAGATTCACAAAATTGGATAACCGATCTAAAAATCCCAAAATAGCTCGAATATGAAATCCCGAACTCCGGAATCGCCTTTTTATCATTGTTAATTTCAATTGAATTTAATTGCTTGCCATTTTAAATCTTGCCATATTTGAACTTGCTTATTTCAATTTGATGCAATTTTAGTTTAATTAATACATTGTTAGATAGATTATTAATTTTGCACATATAGATTTCATACTCCAATACCCATTCAATCTATTGTTTTAATTTTGAAATTAGTTCAATTTAGTCAACTTTTTATATCAAAAATTCAATCATTAACACAACTCCTCGTGGGAACGATATCTTTACTGTATTACTTGTACGACCCGTGCACTTGCGGTTGGGCCACATCAAGTTTTTGGCGCCGTTGCCGGGGAGTTGTTTGTTTAAGATTGAATTCTTGATTATTTTAGTTGTTTATAGTTTTATTTTTGTTATATTTTCATTTTGTGTTTGTTTGTTCTTTTTCAGGTACTTTTAATCTTTTATGAGAAGAGCTAGAAGCACAAGTGACACATCCTTATTGTTCAATCCTGAAATTGAGAAATTTTGTAAGGCCAACAAGAAAGAAACCAGAAGAAGGAAAGAAGCTTTGAGAGAAACTGAATTAGAAGCAGACATGGCTGATGAAAGAATCAGAATTGGTGCTAATGCTGGAAATGATAGAAACAATGAAAATGTAGCCCAAGGTGAAGAGGTTGTTAATGCTAATGTGCCTAGGGGAAGTATGATGGATCATGCTTTTCCTCGTTTTGATGACTTGAGAGAGAGCATAGCAAGACCAAGGATTGATGCAAATAGTTACAAGATGGATTTTGGAGTTCTTCAAATGATTCAAAATTCTCAATTTGGGGGACATCCTTCTGAAAATCCACACACACATCTGAAGAAGTTTGCTATGATTTGTGATATGCAAAAACAACCTGGAGTATCTGATGATGCAGCAAGATTGAAGCTATTCCCATTCTCTTTGAAAGATAGAGCATTGGATTGGCTCGATTCTTTACCTCACAACTCCATCACAAATTGGGAGCAACTCACTGATGCATTTCTTGCACAATATTTTCCACCTGGAAAAACTCAAGAATTGAGGAATCAAATGACAGCTTTCAGACCAAGAGAAGATGAAACTCTCTATGAGTCATGGATGAGATGGAAGGAATTAGAGAGACAATGCCCACATCATGCCATTCCAAAATGGATGATAAACCAGAATTTTTACACCAATGTCACTCCTGCAATTAGAGGGATTATTGATGCTCAAACAGGAGGAGAATTTATTATGAAGCATGAAGATGAAGCTTATGAGCTATTGGAGAAAATTGCAAAGAATACCCATCTTTGGAGTAGTCCAAGAGGACCAGCTTCAACTCAAAAAAGGCAAGCTGCTGGAATGTATGATCTTGATCCATTCAACATGATTAATGCAAAATTTAATGCACTTACAAATGTCCTTGCTAAGAAGATGGAAGATTTAAGTATGTTGGTTAGTTCATCATCATCAGCTGGAAGTTCACAACAAGTTGCTTATGCAGAGGGAACCACCAGTTATGGAGTAGACTATGGAGAGCAAGTTGCATATGTTGGTAATTATGGAAACAAACATATGGGGAATTCTTATTCTCAAACTTATAATCCAAATTGGAGGAATCATCCCAACTTTTCATGGGGAAATCAGCAAAGTCAAGTTCTAAATCAGAATTTTCAACCACAACAGCAACAAGGAATTCCATATCAGCAAAATAGGCAACCATTGCCTAATTTTCAGCAGAAAAATATGAATCCTCCTCCAAAACAGTAAGAACAAAGTTTCACCACAGAAGCTTTATTGCAACAGATTCTTGCTAACCAAAATAAGCATGATGAGGAGATGAGAGAGATGAAAGCAAGGCTAGAACAGATGCAGACACATAACAGAATGCTGGAAAATCAGATTACACAACAAGCATCTTCCTCAGGTACCAAGTCTTTTGGAAAACTTCCAAGTCAACCAGAAAACCCAAGAGAGCAGTGTCAAGCTATTACTTTAAGAAGTGGGAAAGTTGTAAATAATGAGAAGAGTGAAAAAGATGAGAAAAGTGAAAATAGTGAGAAGAGAGAAAATGAGAAAGAAACTGATGAGAGTGAAAAACAAGAGAATGCAGAAAAATGTAAAGAGAAAATTGAAGAAAAGGAAGAGAAGTATATACCTCCTGAGCCCTACAAGCCACAGCTTCCCTTTCCACAAAGATTTCAAAAAGCCAAGCTTGATAGGCAATTTGGGAAGTTTTTAGAGGTCTTGAAGAAGCTTTACATAAATGTGCCTTTTATTGATGCTCTTTCACAAATGCCCTCTTATGCAAAATTCTTGAAAGAAATTCTCTCAAATAAGAGGAAACTTGAAGACCATGAAACTGTAGCTTTGACAGAAGAATGTAGTGCTATCCTCCAAAGGAAACTTCCCCCAAAGCTCAAGGATACAGGGAGTTTTTCAATTCCATGCCACATTGGGGAATCATGTTCTACAAAAGCTTTATATGATATAGGGGCTAGTGTTAGCCTTATGCCCCTCTCCATTTATGAAAAGCTCAATATGGGAGATCTTAAGCCAACCCACATTTCTCTTCAGTTAGCTGACAGATCAATCAAGTATCCTGAAGGGATTTTGGAGAATGTGCCTCTGAAGGTTGGAAAGTTCTACATACCTGTTGATTTTGTCATTTTGGACATGGAGGAAGATTCTAATATCCCAATCATCTTGGGAAGACCCTTTCTAGCTACAGCAGGAGCATTGATTGATGTTAAGGGAGAAAAATTGACTCTTAGAGTTGGTGAAGAGCAATTGGTTTTCAATATTAATAACACTATGAAGAAGCATCATTCTGAAGCTGATACTTGCTTGAGAGTTGATATTATTGATGAGCTGGTTGAAGAACATTTCAGAAAGAAATATCCAGAAGATCCACTTGAAAATTGTTTGGTTCATGGAGGAGGCATAGACTATGACAACCCTCACGTGGCTGCATATGCTCAACACTTAGAGGGAAGTCCACCATTCATTTCTGCTCCAGTTTTTCAACTCACACAAAAGGAAAAAGCAGAATCTAAGCAACCATCATTCAAGGAAGAAGATGCACCTAAGGTAGAACTTAAGCAACTTCCTTCTCAGCTCAGGTATGAATTTCTTGGCACTAATAACACTTATCCAGTAATTGTAAATGCAAACTTGAGTACCTTAGAGGCTGATAAGTTGTTAAGAGTGTTGAGGCAATTTAGGAAAGTTTTAGGGTACACCATAGATGACATTAAGGGAATAAGCCCACACTTTTGCATGCATAGAATCGGTTTGGAAGAAAATTGTAAACCATCTATTGAACATCAAAAGAGGTTGAACCCAAATATGAAAGAAGTTGTTAAAAAGGAAATTTTGAAATTGCTTGATGCAGGGATCATATATCTTATCTCAGATAGTACTTGGGTGAGCCCAGTACATGTTGTTCCAAAAAAGGGTGGAATGACAGTTGTCAAAAATGAAAATAATGAATTAATTCCCACCAGAACAGTGACTAGTTGGCGAATGTGCATAGATTACAGAAAATTAAATGTTGCCACTAGAAAAGATCATTTTCCACTTCCCTTCATTAATCAGATGTTAGAAAGACTGGCTAGGCATTCTTATTTTTGCTATTTAGATGGATATTCAGGTTTTTTTCAAATCCCTATCCATCCAAATGATCAAGAGAAAACCACTTTTACTTGTCCATATGGAACCTTTGCTTATAGGAGGATGCCATTTGGGTTGTGTAATGCACCAGCCACTTTTCAAAGGTGCATGATGGCAATCTTCTCAGATTTCATTGAAGACATAATGGAGGTTTTTATGGATGATTTTTCTGTTTATGGATCTTCATTTGATATATGCTTGGCTAACCTTTCTAAAGTTTTGCATGATGTGCGAATCTTGACCTTGTGTTAAATCGGGAAAAGTGTCATTTCATGGTTCAGAAGGGATAGTGCTTGGACATTTGGTGTCTACAGAGGAATAGAGGTTGATAAAGCCAAGGTTGAAGTGATAGAGAAGATGGCTCCTCCTACCAATGTCAAGGGAATTCGAAGTTTCCTAGGACATGCCGGGTTCTACAGACGCTTTATCAAGGATTTTTCTAAAATAGCCAAACCTTTGTCTAATTTGTTAAGTAATGACACACCATTTGTATTTGACCAAGAGCGTTTGGATGCCTTTTGCAGGTTGAAGCAAGCTCTTATCACTGCACCAATCATGCAACCACCTGATTGGAGCCTACCTTTTGAAATTATGTGTGATGCTAGCAACTATGCAATTGGGGCTGTTCTTGGTCAAAGAAAGGACAAAAAGGCTTATGCTATTTATTATGCTAGTAGAACACTAGATGAGGCTCAAACAAATTATGCAACAACTGAAAAAGAATTCTTGGCAATTGTCTTTGCATTGGAAAAGTTCAGACCTTACATTATTGACTCAAAGGTGGTTATATTTTCAGATCATGCGACCATCGGTATTTGCTCAGTAAAAGGAAGCTAAACCTAGGCTCATTAGGTGGATTCGATGCTACAAGAGTTTGATTTGGAGATTAGAGATAAGAAGGAGCTGAAAATGTAGTTGCTGATAATCTTAGTAGGTTGAAATTGGATGATGAAGAATTGGATGAAATCCCTATTGATGAGTTTTTCTTGGATGAACAACTTTTCTCTCTTGTTGCTAAACTACCTTGGTATGCAGACTTTGTGAATTATCTATCTTGTGGAGTTTTACCTTTAGGTATGACATGGCAACAAAAGAAAAAGTTTTTGCATGAGGTGAAGTTTTATAGATGGGATGATCCTTTACTCTTTAGGAGATGCTGTGATGGTTTAATAAGGAGATGCATTCCTGATGAAGAGACACAGAGTATTATGCATCATTGCCATGCTTCTGATTATGGAGGACATTTTGGAATCTCTAAAACAGCTAGTAAAATTTTGCAAGCTGGTTTCTTTTGGCCAAATCTTTTTAAGGATGTGAGGAAATTTGTGTTGGAATGTGATAAATGTTAAAGGAGTGGAAATTTGTCAAAAAGAGATCAAATTCCCCTAAATGATATTCTTGAAGTGGAATTATTTGATGTTTGGGGAATAGATTTTATGGGGCCATTTCCTCCTTCATATGGTAATAGATACATCTTTGTTGGGGTTGACTATGTGTCAAAGTGGGTGGAAGCTATTGCAACTCCAACTAATAATGCTAGAGTGGTAGTGAAATTCCTGAAGAAATTTATCTTGAGCAGATTTGGAGCTCCTAGGGCTGTAATTAGTGATGGGGGTTCCCATTTTTGTAATAAGCAATTTGAGAGCTTAATGAGGAAGTATGGTGTAGTGCACAAGATAGCTACCCCATACCACCCTCAAACTTTAGGACAAGTTGAAATTTCTAACAGAGAGCTCAAGCATATTTTGGAGAAAACAGTGAACAATTCTCGGAAAGATTGGTCTATCAAACTAGATGATGTTTTATGGGCATATAGGACTGCTTACAAAACCCCTATAGGAACTACTCCCTTTAGGTTGGTGTATGGTAAGTCTTGTCATTTACCTGTGGAGCTAGAACATAGAGCATATTGGGCCATTCAGACCTTGAATTTTGATCTTAAGCAAGCTGGTGAAAAGAGACTATTGCAACTCAATGAGCTTGAGGAACTAAGGATGGATGCTTATGAAAGTGCCCGTATTTACAAAGAAAGAACTAAAGTTTGGCATGATAAGCACCTTAGGAAAAAGGAATTCAAAGAAGGTGATTCAGTTTTGTTGTTCAACTCTAGATTAAAATTATTCCCTGGGAAACTTAAGTCAAGGTGGACTGGTCCATATAGAGTTTCTAAGGTTTTCCCTTATGGAGCAATTGAAATTTGGAGTGAAAAATCTGGGAATTTTAAGGTCAATGGGCATAGATTGAAACATTACATAACTGGAGACCCAATAAAGGGAGCAAGCTGTTACAAGCTCTCCAATCCCTCACCTCTTTTCAGTGAAATTCATAAAGAGTCCAGCTAAGGACTATAAATTAGCCCTCTTGGGAGGCATCCCAAGTCCTTTTATTTTGCTTTTGCTGATTTACCTTTATTTTCATTGCTTTAGTTTTTATCTTAAATCTCCCCAAATTCAATTTTTGACATTGTTGAATCTTGTCCCTTGTAGATGTATTTCAATGAAGAAAGGCTGGTAAGCTACTGGGGAGTGATTCTTAACTTGAAAATTTTGTCCTTCAAACTCTCCCAAAAACTGATTGGTTCTTACTGCATAACCTGTGCAGGAGCTGTTATCTGGTTTATGCAGAGGAAAAATGAAATCTGCAGCAAAAAGGGTGTCTGCAGCAAATGGCTTGTGTTTTTGGTGAGGTTGGGTGTGTAACTTTTAAGTATATGTGCTTTTAATGTTAATATGGTGGTAAGTTGGTCATCTTTGTAGTTTTGAGATTATTTGGGTTGTGGAATTCAAGGTGGACAATATTGCATTCTCTTGGCATAACTTGGAGAGTTCATTTCATCATTTGTAGATAAATGCAACTTTATGCAGATTTTATTGAGTTTTAATGTGCTAAATGTTGATCTGCAGAATTTGAGTAAAAATGGCATGGTTCTCAAAGGTCTTTTATGTAGGATCCATTTCTACATGCTTGTGTGATGCATTTTTGATGAACTTTGTATATATTGATGTGTTTTTGGTGAAAATTTCTCATGGTTTATGCTTCATAGAATTATATTTCTTCATTCTAGGGCATTTTTCACACTTGCAAATCATTTTCAGTTGTAATCTCATTCTTGTAGAATTGTGCATAAGTAACTGCATAGCTTATGCAATCCTGCATAACCACAATTCTTGCCATTTTCATTCATATTGCAAAGTGCATGAGAAGAGTGCATAGCTTATGCAACTCTGCATAGCCTAATTTTGTCAAATTTCATATCTTTAGAAACCTGCATAAGCAGAGTGCATGACTTATGCACATTTGCATAACTTCAAATTCCTCATTTTCTCTCTCTGCCGAAGTCTGCATAAGGAGGATGCATGACTTATGCACTTCTGCATAACCAGAAACTCCAAAAATCCAAACTTGCCGAGGGGTGCATAAGCAGAGTGCATGACTTGTGCACTACTGCATGACCAAAAACTCTGAATCTCCAAACTTGCCGAGGGGTGCATAAGCAGAGTGCATGACTTATGCACTTCTGCATAACCACAAACCCAAAAATTCCAAACTCACCGAGAGGTGCATAAGGAGAGTGCATGACTTATGCACAACTGCATGACCACCAACCCCAAACACCAAAATCTGTCGAGACCTGCATGAGCAGAGTGCATAACCTATGCACTTCTGCATAACCACCTTCCACAAACACCAAAACCTGCCGAGACCTGCATAAGGAAGGTGCATGACTTATGCACAACTGCATGACCACCAACCCAAGATTTCAAAACTTGCCGAACAGTGCATAAGGACAGTGCATGACTTATGCACTTGTGCATGAGCTATTTCTCTGAAGTTCAAATCATACCGAAATATGTATAAAAGAGTGCACAGGTTATGCACAACTCACTTTTCACTTATGCAGTTTCTACACAAACCCGATTCAAATCAAATTTCTTTTCGGCAATTTTCTTTTCCCACCTCCACCTCCCGATATCCCTGCTCACCCCTTTTCCCCCACGACCTCAATTCCGGCATACCCTTCTTCTCCACTCGCATTTTCGTCGGATAAACCCTAACTTCTCCCTGCATTCTCATTTCCGCCCTCATCTCCTCCATCCTCACTATCAAGAACCATGGAGTCGCCTCCCCATTCCCGTCCAGTTTCCCCTCTCGAGGTCTCGCCATTATCAACTCTACCTCCCAATCCCGATTCCCCTCCACAAGCGACACCCCCACCACCCTCCACAACCACGTACAAACGAAAAATCCGGTCGAAATCCACTAGGCCCATGTCCTCTGCACCTCCTCTATCCAAACGCAAGGAACCACCCACCCCATTTTCAGAACCACCACCCAAAAACCCCAAAACCTCAGCCTCCACACAAGCCAAATCACCCTCTTCCAGCAAAAAGCAATTGTCAGCAACCTCATAGGTCTCAAAACTCCCTTGGTCTCCTCCGGATGCAGTTCAAAAGGCAGCCTTTAAGAGACTTAAGGAAAGGAAGGTGCAACCCACTAGGTATATTTCTGTGGACTCTCTCCAGTCACTTGGTTTATTTGACAATGTGGTTGCTTATCTAGATGGTATGGGTTGGATGGAATTTGTGCACAAGCAAGAAATTGTTTACCCAACTTTAGTTTTGGAATTTATTTCCTCATTCTCTGCCACCCTGAAATTGCATGATGTAGATTTTAAGCCAACTATGAAATTTAGATGTTTGGGGCAAAATAGAGAGTTATCATTGGATCAATTTCATAGCATTCTTGGTTTTGCAATTGTTGGGCTATTTAGAGTGCCATATACAGGGGTGGAAGTAGTCAACAAGGGTATTTGGAATGCTGCCCAATTTTGGAGAATTATCACAAACCAACCTCAGACTTTCTCTGCTGGCAGATCAAAAACCTCTCAAATCCTTGACCCTGCACTTAGGTTTTTTCATAGACTGATTGCTAGCACTATTTTGGGCAGAGGGACTAGTTAGTCTTTGTGGGAAATCAATTATTCATGTTATGGTGTGCTTTTCACAAGGTCAAGGTTTCTCCTGGTTATTTCTTTTGTGAGCATGTGTTGCATATTGCCACTAAATCCATAGGTGACATTGTCCTGGGTGGGCTCATAACAGTTATAGCCAAGCATTTTGGTTTTAATCCTGAAGAGCACCCAATACCAAAGACTTATGGACACCTTATATTTTGATCGCACACCTATCCAAAAGCAGGTTGATTTGCCACATTCTGACATTGCACAACCTGCAGCAGAAACTGAGCCCATTGCACAACCAGAAGCCCAACCTTTCCCATCAGTCCCACAGCACTCTACTGAACCTACCCCACCCCCTCAATCTGCACAGGAGACCCCAGCAGCTTCTGCTCAGCCCACACCTCCTACAGCTGAACCTTCCTCATCCACAGCCCCTCCTGCATTCAACACTAAAGCCTTATTCACCTATCTTGACAGGCTTAGTGATGATATATACTTTGTGGATAGGAAGCTTGACACTGGTCTTGATACACTCAAAGATCATCATGATCAACTATTTGACCTTGTCATGGAAACCAGGGACAAGCAGAAAGAATTGAAGGAGATGGTGAAGCAACTCATGATCTTTCTGGGAATGCCACCTCCACCTCCATCACCTCCTCCAGCACCATCGTTTCGACAGCAACCAGCAGCTACCAGCCCCTTAGCAACATCTTTGGATAAGGGCAAAACAATAGAACTAGATTAGTTTTTGTTTGCTTTTGTTCAAACTTGTAGGACTTTTCCTTTGTAAATATGTTCAAACATTTATAGTTTGTTTTGAATTATGTTTATTTGTTTTGAATTAGTTTGTTTTTAATTTTGTTTTTCCTGAAGTTTTATTGGATAGCTATTACATTAGTTTTCTTTGATTTTCATTGCACTTATTGCCGTTTTGTACATATTTGTCCATACTCTGTATATATTTCAATGCTTCTACTGCTGGTTGTACATTTCCCCTTGCTCATCATCATGGAGCAACTTTTGAATATACTGCACAGGCTGTAATTCCCTTATGCAATTGTCCTGCATAGCCTGTGCAGCCTTTATTGCCACTCATGCAGAACCGCACAACTTATGCAACCCACTTATGCACATGTTCTGGACAGCACTTAACTCTGCATAACCTGTGCAGCTTCTTATGCATCCCTTTATATCTTGAATTCTCATCTGCTCCATACCAGGTACCTCTTTCTTTTTGCTCTTAACTTTCACAATTCCTGGTAATTACTATTTGCTTTGAGTTTTGATAATGCATTGCTTGAGACATTGAGGACAATGTCTGATTTTGAGTTTGGGGGTGCACATTTTGATTTTTGCTTCATTTTTCACATTTTGAGTATAGGAGCATCTCATCCCATCCCATTTTCATATATTGTAAATATTTTACATATACATCCATACATACACACACATTACACATTTACATACACATTATACATCACATTGCACACAAATAGACAAATAGACTTCCTCCATTTAGTTAATACATTACTCATTTTAGGAATCATGCACCATGCATTAAAATCTTTTGCCAAATCCCTTGAGTATTGAAAATGTGCCTATGAGAGTGATTTGATTCACCTTTTAGTTGGGTTTGTGGATTGAAAGTTTCCTAAAAGGTGCAAGGTTTTGAAGTGTCTATCCCTTGCCTATATCTTCTTAGCCAAAAAGCCACCCAACTAGTCCTTTGGAGGTTGGAATGCTTAGAGGGAGTTATTGGATATAAGGTAGTCAAATGATGTCTCACCAATCCTAGAACAAATTTTCTAAACCTTTCAAGGCGAAATACCAGCTTGTACTTGAAAAGAGAGATGATTAGGCATTCTTTGATTTAAACCTTCTTATTTTAAACCTTTGGCCCTTTTCCTAATTAAAATTGACCCTTGCAAACCCCTTTGAGCCTTTTTATTCCTGATTTTTCTTGAAACCCTTGTTGCTACCTAGCCAATGAACCAAACACTCCAACCCTTTTCATGAGGATAATTGAATATTAGGTACACTTTATAAAAAATAAAAAAAAAAGAAAAAATATACAATAAAAGGGAGAAGAAATGCTTGTCATCTTGTAAAAGTGCTAGTATATGTGTTTTTCATTATTGTCATTCAAATTGAAAGAAATCCACCCAAAGTATTAAAAGAAATGAGTTTGGGGGTGGCAATTTTAGGGACAATCATCAAAAGAAAATGCAAAATACAAGTCAAAGTATCAAATTGTCCCTTCATCTTTATGAGTTTTGTAAAATATGCTAGCACTTGACAACTCTCATTGTGTATTTCTCTCCTCTATAAATATATATATATAAAATAAAAAAAATAAAAAAAAAGAAGAAGAAAAAAAAAAAAGAAATGTGTCTTATGTTGTCAAGATTGGAAATATTCTCATGCTTTGAATTCTTTTTACCCATTTTTCTTCTTAGCCTCATTTTGAACCCCATAGCCTCATTACATCCCTAAAAAGACCTTTGATCTCTTGATAGTACTTGCTACATTAGTGGAGATAGGAGTAGAGAATTTTCCTATGGGATTGGAAAATTATCCATTCATTCATTTAATTTCATTATTCTATACAGAGACACTTTGACTATTGATTGTTCTAGAATTCCTTTTGAGCATGACTCTCTCTTTTGATTGGTTGGTTTGGGGATTTTGAATGATAATTGACTTGATGGCTAAGCGGTGAAAGCTTGGATAAGCATTAGATTCTTTGCATTTTGAAGGATGGGTATATGGATTGTTGGTATGGCTAAAGGTGTGTTAAGTTACTTTAATAGGTAATTTTCATAGCTCTTTAGATAAGGCACCCCTAAAAATTTTGCATCACATTCTAAAGTTTGCTTGAGGACAAGCAAAAGCTTGAGTTTGGGGGTATTTGATGCATACATTTTGCATAGTCATTTAGGTCTAATTTCATAGCCATTTTATTCTATTATTAGTTATTTTTTAGCTAATTTCATTAGTTATTTAGTTAGTTTTTCATAATTGTCGATTTTGGATTAATTTGTAATTTTTACTTTGTTTTGTAGGAAAAATGGTGTTTTTGAAGGACTGAAGAGAAATTTTGCCATTGAGGAGTGACTTCTACAGCCATAGATGTCAAAAACAAGTTTTCAAGCTGAAATATGCATTGACCAAATTATGCATAACTTGCCGCATAAGCTATGCAGATCTGCATAAGGAGAAAAATCATTGTTCCAATACCTGCCGAAATGTGCGTAAGGAGACTGCATAGCTTATGCACATTCACGCCTCCCTTATGCACTCTCACGGAATTGTGCATAACCTATGCACCAAGTCATGCAGTTTCGCATAAGTGAACCAGAACCAGCTGAATCGCATAAGGGATCGCATAACTTATGCATCCACTTATGCAATCCATAAAGGTTTCATTAATGAGCTGGCAGAAGATTCCATCATATAATTCCTCCTAGAACACACCATTTTAGGGCTCCATGTCAGAAAAATGCTATAAATAGTCTCATTTCCCATTTTAGAAAGAAAAAAAAGGAGCAGAAAAGGAAAGGAAGAGGAGAGGCAGAATTTGAAGAGTCACTTTCACATTCCACACCATTTTCAACCAAGATTTGCAGATTTCTTTCTTCCCTTATATTTTTCTACATTTCTAGTATTTAATTTCTTATTCCTTAGCTTAGATTAAAGCTTTATTTCCATTTAAACTCAATATATCTTGTAAGCATTATGGATAGTGAGTAGTTTTATTTTGATTCTGGAGTAAGGGTTGTAATATTTGAGATATTTTGTGGATTTTGATTGGGTAATCCATATTTTGTGGTCTTAATGAGTTTTATTCATTTCTTGTGTGCTTAATGACATGCTTAGTGTAGGATCCCATTAAGTGATGTTCTTAATCCATGGTTGAGGCACCGAAAGGAGAAGGCCCTGTGATAGATAATAAAAAAATTGGACTTAATTAACTTAGACCTAGAAATAGGCTAAGGATTAAGAGGATTCACAGATTAATTAAAGAACCTAACGGGTCTTAATTAATTCTAACTCCATAAAAGTAGGATTAGTTTGATTAAGGCACTCTTTGTATCACTCGAAAGGGTATTCAAAGGATTTAAGAATTAATCTCCTTAAAACCACAAGTTTCACAAAATTGGATAACCGATCTAAAAATCCCAAAATAGCTCGAATATGAAATCCCGAACTCCGGAATCGCCTTTTTATCATTGTTAATTTCAATTGAATTTAATTGCTTGCCATTTTAAATCTTGCCATATTTGAACTTGCTTATTTCAATTTGATGCAATTTTAGTTTAATTAATACATTGTTAGATAGATTATTAATTTTGCACATATAGATTTCATACTCCAATACCCATTCAATCTATTGTTTTAATTTTGAAATTAGTTCAATTTAGTCAACTTTTTATATCAAAAATTCAATCATTAACACAACTCCTCGTGGGAACGATATCTTTACTGTATTACTTGTACGACCCGTGCACTTGCGGTTGGGCCACATCACACACATACCACATTTTGGGCCACAATTTTGTTGGTATTTGTTGCCAATTGTAATGCAAGGCTTATTAGGGTTAAATTCTAAAATTTTAGTTTTTGTCTCTTAAATTTACTGTTCCATTGGCCTATTCTACAGTAGAAATTTGGCTAAACTTTCTTCATCAAAGTTGTTCCTTAATGTGTCTAGTTTAATTTCCTTTTTGAATCACTCCATTTGGAGTTTTGTAACTCAAGTTATGGCCATTTAACCACAACTGGCCGGATTGGTCAATTCCAAAATTCTGGGTAATTTTAGGTTCTAGTAAATTTGGTGATCCAAATTTGGTTATGATTTTGATTTAATTATGGTCAGAATTTTGGATTATTTTCTTCATTAAAGTTGTTCTGCTATGTCCTAGCTTTCCAATGGTTCAAAAATCAGGTCATTTGGACCTCTCTACACAATGTTATGACCATTTGAACATGTACTGTTCATATGGTCAGTTTTGTCCAGTGATAGGGTACCTAATCCGGATTTAACCAAATTTTACACCAACTTGTGGTCAGTTTTAGGGAAAGGTTTCTACATGAAAATTATTGCTTTGGGTCTTAATTTTCATCTCCATTTGGCCTCACACTAATTGGAGCAACAGAATTCAACTTATGGTCATTTGAATGGAGCATGGTCAGGCTGTCCAGAATTGGACATTACCATTCACAACTCAATTCTAATTTTAATCATTCAATCACACTCCAAATCATACCAATTGACCAATATAAGCATCAATTAGGTCAATTAAGCATTAATTTACTAAATCCCTAAATTTTCTCCCAAATTTTCAATGGTCAAGAACCCTAATTATGCAATTGCTTGATTCATGCCAATTCAAACATACCAATAACATCTATTTACTCAATCAAGCTTGTTCACACCTTTAACACCAACAATTCCCATAAAACTCTAGTCATGCTCAAGGTGGCCGAAATTCACTACTTGAATTTCATGAAAAATTTTCATAATTTCTTAAGTTATTCTACCTATTTAAACTATAATTCCATCAATAGGTTAATATGTAAAGAGAGAGAACTTAAAACTAACTTACCTTAAATTGGGAATTTTCCAACTTCTTCTTTCTTCAAGTTTTTTTCAATTTTCCACCTTCTAATCTTTTTCTTGAAGTTTAATTTGAAGTTTTCTACAAGTTTTATAAGGGATTGAGGGTGTAATTTAGGGTTTACAAGAGCTTAAAATAAGCTTCGATGGAGGAATTGGTGAGGGAAGAGAGAGAGAGAGAGTTGGGACGGCTAAAGTGGAAGAAGACTCTTTTTATTTTATTTTATTTTTTTAATTGGTCTTTTAAATGTTAAAATTTTCCCAACATTTCAAATTTTAAAAATTAAAATTTATTGGATCATACTTGTGTAAGAATGATGTCATAAAGCTTTTTAATTTTTGATTTCTTTTTTTTTTCTTTTTCATTTTCTTTCACTCACCTCTTCAATTTAAATCTATCTTTCAAAATTTTAATTTTCTAGTTTTAATGGACAATTAGGCCAAAAGTCACCTCTAAGAGTGAATTAACCAAATTGCCCCTTACCGGTCTGATCCATTTTTCCAGTAACATTTAATTGCTTCCGAAACTCTGGTTCAATTTTTCGAACGGGTTCTCTATTCTTTTCTGTGGTTTTCACATTACCATTAGCTTCGCAATAATTCTTAGGCCTGGGGTGCCATAAGGTCCCATTTGAAAATAGGGCAGCGACTAACCTCGCAGTCACTTCCTGGTTTGGTCACCCATCGCTGTGGCCTCGACTCATTTAACCCATTATGCCTTATTTTCTTGATTTCTATTTTACCTTCATTTGATTATTATAAATTTTTGTTAGTGGCTTTTCTAGGTGACTTAAATATGGTTCTAAGCCCCTTAACTGTCCAGACTGATACTGGTCATCGGAACAACAGATTGTATAGACTACTTAGTATAGGGGTGTTACAATTATAACACGCTATCTTGATATAACATGCATGTTTTGATAATTTATTTGGTTCAGATATCATACATTGAAGTGACCCTTGGTGGGTAGCTGAAGCTGCTTCTGCAACCCAGCCATTGCCACACAGTATCACTTGGGAGACATGGTTCACCGCTCCATCCCTTCAGCTGCTTGAAGGAATTTATGAGAACAGCTAAACCATCCATTGTTTCAATAGATAACCCACTTGAGGATTGCAGAAAATGACACACAAGGGAGAGGAAAGCAGAGAAATAATTAAAGCTACTTACAGTTATCCTGTGAGGTTCCTGCAGTGACAAGGGAGTCGCTGGCAGTGTATACTTTGAAGGAAATGAAGCATGAAAATTATTAGATTAGAACATTGAATTCAAAAATTTTCTTATAGGGTCTCATGCATCATGCAAGATTCATTATTTACGTATTGATTTCAATGTTCAATTGCATATTAAAACTCTTTTAATATGTATTAGGATCTACATTTGCCATTTAAGATTTTAGAATTAACAAATTCATTAGAACCCTAGATTAATTCAAGAACATGTGCACTAACTTTTTGATGCACTATAGATGTGTTTGGTACCTTTGTGAAGCACTTAGAACCCCAGATGTTGTCCCTCTAGCTTGTCCACACCAAGATCACCAATGGCAGCCCCTTGAACAGCTTCTAAAGCCTTGCCAACCAATTAGAAATTAGGGATTTGCCTTTAGAGAGGTTGTAGATGTATATAGGACACTAGAAACAATTTCTAACAATTTTAATTCAAGAGAATATGGGCAATTCTCTTTGAATTGATGAGAGAAGAAGAAGAGAGGAGGAAGAACACTATAGGTGGCGGCACCTTTTAGAAACTAAGAAGAGTGTGGCTGATTTTTTTTATTTTCTCATAACATCACATTATATAATTAGGTCATCACTTAAAACCCTTACCACATGTCATCACCTGATTGCATCTTAATTTTAATTGACCTAATCACATTAAGCCAAGTATCAAAGCTAGGTTTAATCTTGACTTTGATCATCATGCATGATGGGAAGACAAATGACAAACCATGATGCCATGTGTCACCATCTCATAGTGCCACATGTCATGTGACACCCCTTACCCGTGTACAGTATACCCGAGTAAGTAATGCCACCTGGTGTACCGGCACACTCTAATATTCCTCAATTAATTTAGACAATGCTTTTGCATATAATTTATGAAATACAATTTATTTAAACCATTTATCAAAAGTATCATTCATTTAAGGTTCCGAAAATTTTTAAGAAAATCCGGCGGAGTACCGGCTAAAAATGGAGAAAACCGTTCTTCGGAACCTGTTAAAAACACTTCCAATATTTTTATTTCATCATCTCAACAATATTTCTCAAACATCCATTATCAACACCAAACTCAATATCAAGATTTCCACATTTCAATTTCCATTTTCATTCATCATTCACATGTGATGTTCGCATGTAAATCACAAGTAAACATTTACTTTTCCATTAACAAATACAATTTTCATAATTTACATATACATCAATATACATTACACAAGTTTAATTACATATGAAGAAAAATCTGCTACAAAATATCAAAATGACAAAATGACACCTAGTGCCCTACCAATGCACTGCAGGTAGTGAGGTGACACGGACACTGAGCAGAACTGTCGGATGGACTCACCCAGTCTGTGGTCTACTGGGCTCACGATCGGGATCTCCAGTACCTACGCGTGGCAAAAGCAACGCGCTAAGCAATAATGCTTAGTGGTGCAATAATATAATAAAAGAAAATAGCAAGAAAATGAATATATAGTGAATGTGTATGATTCATTTGTTTAGTATGGTTATGTATACATTAATTCAGTAACTTGTTCACTTTCATTCATTTGGTTGCCCAAGTAACCTACGCTAGGCATCGGATCGATAATGTAACCGCACTTTGGGTACCTAGTACCTCGGGCCGTCACACCATCGGTCACATATGCATCTCCCGGTGTGCAACAGAACAGCTAACAAGCTGTAAATAATCTTAGGCACAAGGCCAAGTCTCAATGCAAAGTCAGAATGGCTAAAAGCCATGAAATCACATAATGGCATTTTTGCCATGTGCAGTACTGCTAACTGAACCCTATTGGCATGCCAAACTATCCAAACCAATCTTGTTAGGTATACTAGGGCATTTGAAACTTTTAAATTCTTCAATTTGTGAATTTCAACTTTTTTTAGTGTCACTATTCATCATTGGTCAACAAAAATGTTGACTTTTAGAATAAAAATGTGTACATCAACTTTGGCACTCCCAACATACCACATTTGGTGTTTAAAACTTGTTGGCATTAAGTGTTTTTGCCATTCCAAAGTGTAACCCACACAAGCAGAAAATTTCAGTTTTGGTGAGTCAACTTTACTGTTCTATTGGACACTGTTACTGTTGGAATTTGAAGAAATTTAAAACATGAAAGTTGTTCCTTATTTTTTCTAGTTGAATTTCTTTTTTTGAATCACTCCATTTGGAGTTTTGTAGCTCTAGATATGGCTCAAAAACCCAAGCTGTCCGGATATGCAGTCTGCAGAAATTTACCATATCTACAGTGCATGAACAGTGAATTGAGTCACTTGGTTGAATGGGTTCTAGCCATAATTTGGGGTAGGTTCCTTCATGAAAGTTGTTTGTCTATGTCTTAAATTGTTGCTGTAAAAATTTCAGACCAATTGACCAAATCTACAGTGACTTATGGCCAAATGAACAGTTACTGTTCATTTGGTCAAATTCTGCAGAGGCAGTTTCAGGGTTCCGGATTGTGGCTGAGTTTTGACCCTTTTGCTTTGGTCTTTTGGGCATGGTTTCTTCAGCAAAAATGTGCCATTATAAGCCTAGTTTCATGTCCAATTGGCCAAACATCAATTGGACAAGCACAACCCAAGTTATGGCAGTGCAAAGGGACTAAAATTTCAGTCCCTATGCTGCTGTCCATAGGGCAGCCTGCAACCTCACCTTGCCATAGTGTTTTTCAGTCCCATTTATGGTCAACACATCTAAAATGGTCACTAATTGACCATTACAATGTTCCCTAACAATTTCCTAAGCCAATTCACACTTTCACCTTTCCAAACCCTAATTTCCATATGAATTTTTCACAACATGCTTTAATTAACTATCTCTTTCAATAATCACATGCATACATGGTTTAATCTTGATATCTAGTCCACTTTAAGTCCATCAAAACACTCATACCTTTTCATTCAATAGGGCTGCCAAAACTTAGGGCATGGATAGACATAGGTTTCATTCATTTTAGTTACAAATTCCTACTTATTCCAAGTCTCTAACATAGAATTTAAAAAGCTTTAGATGTATATATGCACTAACCTTGTTTGGGCAGAATTTCCAAAGCCCTAAACCTCACTTTTCTTCCTTTGCTTGGCTGCCAAAAGACTATGCAAGGTACTAGAACAAATTTTAGTGAAAGGAAACTAGGGTTTTAGGGTGAAATGAAGGAGAAATTGAAGTTTTGGAGTGAACATCAATGGAGGGTGTTGAAGAGGGATTTCGGCTGCACTAAGGGGAGGAGGATGGCTGCTGGTTTCTTTGTTGAATTTGGTCTTCATTTGTCTTTTTAATTGTTAGTCAAAGGATGGCTTAAGTGTGATTGGTCCAAATTTTTAAATGATGTCATTTTTGCCTTATTTTTGCATTTTCTTTTCTTTTCTTTCACTACTCATTTCAATTTTCATTTCTAGTAATATTTCTTCATATTTGATGTCATATTAATTTTTTACTCAACTGGGCAAGTCGGCCAAAAATCACCTCAGAAGGCGAAATGACCAAAATGCCCTCCGTTTGGCTTAACGGGTCAAAATTAATGTCTGATTGAGATATTTTTCTAGGTATTTTCTTGGCATTCTAATGCCATAGGAACCTCAATAACCCTTCTTTGGAGTCCCAAAAATTATTTTATAATTTTTCCCCCGGGTCTAGGGCTCCTCGTTGCGAGAACCGCAACCTCCCTCCGGTTACCCACCGCTTGGGCACCGGCTCATTTTACTCGGTTGTATTTTATTTCTAAATATTTTACTAAGTGTTTCTTATTAATATTTGTATTAATTATGGTCCCTCACTTAAGTTTAAATATTTTTCCGGACGTTCTAACTGTCCGGACCGACACCGGTCACCGGAACAGTAGAATGTACGGAATGGGTACCGGGAGGGTGTTACATGTCACCCTATGAAATGACCAAATTACCCTTGTGTTGTAATTTTGAGTTCTCAATCCAAAATAATTATTTCTCCTCTTCTAATCAATTTATATCAAATATAAATTAATTAATTAATCTCTATTAATTAATTTCTCATAATTAAATTCATATTTAAATACTTTAAATATAAATTTAACTTATACTATACATCCAATAACCTAGATTTGGCTTCAAGCCATGCTAGGGACTTTGTAATCTAATTGCAAACTAAACCTATTTAATTAATCAATTAAAATCTTTAACTAATTAATTAAATCATATTTAACTTGGTGATTACTTGTGTATGTGTCTGACTCACTAGACTCATCACTAATTAGCAATGAGATATGATGTGAACTCTTAATATCATCAAAACTCTTTTTTACCATAAATGATTTCTCTAAATCATTTTAGGCACCTCATAGACCATGGTTAACACCCAGCATAGCATGCCATGGCCACCCAATTAGTAATAAGGAATACCTTAAATGAACCTTTAATCATATGTTACCATGTACTAGAATCTCTCTATTACAAAATTTCAATTCGAGCTGGAGTCATGGTTTATGTCAAACCCCATTTGCTATGAATATTATGTTCTCTTTTAATTCTAATTCTTGATTAAAAAGATTTTCTCATCAGAAACTCTTTTCTGATTAAATCTGTCTGTCTCGGTCAGGAACTTGAAACATAAAAAACAATTAAATGAACATAGGATTTTATCCCTATTTACTTAGGGTAACAGATTCCATCTTGATCAACACCTACCTCCATATATAACTAGTAGGAGCCAACACATGCCCATATACCCATACACAGTACAAGTATGAAAGTAGTATCAAACTCAAACCACCTATATATAAGATAACTGTGTTATCTCAGGTCTAAAGATTATATGCACTGATATGATTTATGACAATGCATTGACAAGAGTAAACTCCATGTGTTTGTTATAAGTGTCACTGGTTCGGCCTACCTATCATGAATAAGTGCCTATCATGCTTGTTATATAGCATGAGACTCATCATTCCATCTTATTTACATCTCATATAAATAACTTGGGAACAAACATGATTATAATTTTTCTAGATAAGTCATGTCCTTATTGTGAAGTATCCTCGATTGTGAACCAATTTATGATACTTTGTGCTAAAAATACTGTCACTCATATTCTTAACAACTTAAGAATAGAATTTCTAACAAAATATCAATGGACCTTTTCTATTACACATAAATATGTTATGTAAACAGAAAAGTGAAAATGCATTTTTATTAATAAAACATATACAAGATACATACTAAATGATATGCTCTAGGGCATAATACTAACAATCTCCCACTAGCACTAGAGCCATTCATTATAATATCTTAAACCCATCTTCTCAAGATGTCAGTCTAACTGAGCTTGTGGCATAGGCTTAGTGAATTGATTAGCTGGATTTTTAGCTGATGCTATTTTCTGCATGGCTACATCGCCTTGCCCAACTATTTCTCTGATAATATGGTAGCGCCTTTCTATGTGTTTGGATTTCTGGTGAGACCGGGATTCCTTATATCCAAATAACCTCTTTTGCAGCATCTGATGCAGCAATATACCTGGCCTCTATAGTGGAATCAGCAGTCGTACTCTGTTTGGAACTCTTCCAACTGACTGCACCTCCATTACAAATGAACACAAACCCAGAGGTAAATGATTAAACCTCCATTACTAAGAATAAATCCTTAGTTCTTTTCAAGTACTTAAGGATATTTTTGACAGCTATCCAGTATTCCAAACCTAGATTAGATTGAAACCTACTAGTCAAACTAACAGCATATGCTATATCTGACCTAGTACACAATATTGCATGCATTAAACTTCCAATAGCCAAAGCATATGGAATCTTGGCCATTTTATCTCTTTCTTCAGGTGTCTTTGGAGACATCTCTATAGAAAGGTGGATACCATGTCTCATTGGTAACAATCCTCTCTTGGAATCAAGTATGTTAAACCTCTTTAACACCTTTTCTAAGTATAGACTTTGGGATAAACCAATTATTCTTTTCGCTCTATCTCTATAGATGCGAATTCCAAGAATACAGGTTGCCTCCCCTAAGTCTTTTGTGAAGAATGTATTTGACAACCATACCTTTCAGCTGTCAACATACCTATGTCATTGCCTATCAACAAAATATCATCCACATATAAGACAAGGAAAGTGATAGCACTATCACTAACCTTCTTATATACACATGGCTCATCCACATTTTTAATAAAACCAAATGACTTAATGGCTTCATCAAAACGGATGTTCCAACTCCTCGAAGCTTGTTTTAACCCATAAATGGATCGCTTTAGTTTGCATACCTTGGAACCATCTTAGGATTCAAAACCCCTAGGTTGTTCCATGAAAATATTTTCTTCAATGTATCCATTGACAAAAGCTATTTTGACATCTATCTGCCAAATCTCATAATCATAGTACGCAGCTATTGCTAATAGAATTCTAATTGATTTAAGCATGGCAACAGGCGAGAAAGTCTCCTCATAGTCGATTCCTTGCCTTTGGCGAAACCCTTTCGCTACTAGCCTTGCTTTATAGGTCTTTACCTTTCCATCAGAACCAATTTTCTTCTTGAAAAACCCATTTATTCCTTATAGGTACGATACCTTCAAGTGGGTCAACAAGATCTCAAACTTGATTCTTATGCATGGAATCAATTTCGGATTTCATAGCTTCAATCCATTTTGAAGAGTCTATATCTGATATAGCTTCTTCATAGGTAAGAGAATCATCTCCATGATCTACTTCTTCATGAATACACAACTCTTGTTCATCTTCATGAAGAAAATCATATCTCACTGGTGGGTGAGATATCCTAGTTGATCTGCGAGGAATAGCTGTAGATGTTTCATCAATAAATGTAGGTTGACTAGATGGATCTATATCCATCTGATCTGTTGGTGGGTCAGAATTCTCCAATTCTAACTCTATTTGCCTTTCTTTGCCTCCTTCTTGAACAAACTATTGTTCAAGAATTATGGCATCTCTACTTATCACAACCTTTTGTGATGTAGGTAAATAAAAATAATATCCAAAACTCTCTTTTGGATATCCAACAAATCGACATTTTTCTGATCTGGTTTCTAATTTATCAGTGTTCAGTTTTTTGATATAAGCTGGATAAGCCCAAATCTTAACATTCTTAAGACTTGGTTTTCTTCCATGCCATATCTCAGAAGGTGTGAAAGAAACTGATTTTGATGGAATCCTATTCAGAATATGCAAAGCTAATTCTAATACAAATCCCCAAAAGGAGATTGGCATAACAGTATAGCTCATCATACTACGTACCATATCTAATAGGGTACGATTTCTCCTTTCAGATACACCATTTAGCTGTGGCATTCCTGGAGGAGTCAGCTGGGAAACAATACTATGCTCTTTCAAGTATTCATTAAATTCAATACTCAAGTATTCACCTCTACGATCGGATCGAAGAGCTTTAATACTTTTTTCTGTTTGATTTTCCAATTCAGATTTAAATTCTTTGAACTTTTCAAAGGATTCATGTTTGTATTTCATCAAATACAAATACCCAAACTTTGATTTATCATCAGTAAAGGTAATAAAGTAATGAAAACCGCCTCTAACCATTTCCTTAAATGGACCACATACATCACTATGTATTAGTTCTAAAATATTTTCAGCTCTTAGTCCTTGTTCAACAAAGGGTGATCTAGTCATTTTGCCCTGAAGGCAAGATTCACAAGTTGGAGTAGGTCCAAAACCCAATGACGATAAAATCTCCATTTTCTTTAGCTTTGCAATCCTATCTTCTGCAACATGACCTAATTTTAAGTGCCAAATATATTTTGAACTTGAGTTGATTTTCACCATGGCATTGCATTCTTTTAGATTGCTTGCATTAGATTTGTATTTAACATTATTATCTAAATAATAAAGTCCATCATGCATATAACCCGAACCAATATATTTATTTCCAAAATATATATTGTAAACATCATATATGAACTGAAATTCATAACCATCTCTAGTCAAACTAGATATAGAAATGATGTTCTTAAAAGCATCAGGTACATGCAAAACCTTATTACATACAAAACATGTCCACACATATATAAAGATTTAGATACTATGGCTAAAGCTTCAACAGTTGAGCCATTACCAACCTGGAGTCTAATATCTTGTTACTGCAAGCTGCTACTACTTGCTATTCTCTGGGCAGTTCCTATTCCAGTGCCCATCCTTCTGGCAGTGGAAACACTTTCCCTTTGCCTTTGTTAGCTTTGATCTTTGTTTTTCTGTTTAGCTATCTTCTTGGAAGATCCTGGAACTTGAGGTTTCTTTTTCTTGTTGGACTTTCCGACAGAAGAAGATGCAATCAAAGCTACCTCTTTTCCTTTATTGTCTGACATATTCTTTTGGGCAATAACTAGCATGTTAAGTAAACCAGCCAAGGTGTATTCTTACTTAGTCATATGGAAATTTGTCACAAAATTCCCAAATGACTCAAGTAGGGACTGAAGGATTAAATCCGTCTAAAGTTGGAAATCCATGTGAAAGTCAAGATGTTCCAGCTGCCCAATCAGCCGAATCATCTTGTGGACATGATCCCCAACATTCTGTCCCTCAGACATTCTCATGCGAAATAGCTGTCTAGATATCTCATACCTGGCATTCCTGCTATGTTCACCATACAACTCTTGTAGGTGAAGGAGGATCTCACTTGGACTCTGCATGTTCTCATGCTGCTTTTGTAACTCATTACTCATAGAAGTAAGCAAGTAACACTTGGCTCTCATATCATGCTCCTTCCACTTATCCAAAGTATCATGCTCCTCTTGAGTGGCCTCTGGAGGTAAGGGACCAGGAACATTTTAGTCTAGAACGTATCCTATATGTTCAAGGTTCAAGACAAGTTTCAAATTTCTTAGCCAATCAGAAAGATTAGGTCCTAACAACCTATTATGATCAAGTATGCTTGCAAGGATATTGGATTGTGGCGATTGTGGTGTGCTCATTATTATCAAAAAATTAACTACAGAAAATAGCTAGATTAATTAGTAAATGTATCATGTATTTAACCAAAATGATTATGGTCTTTTAATCAAATTGGTCCTCCCACTAACTTAACGAATCCTACACTTTCAAAGTAGAAAACGGAAATCCTAGTTGGATAGATTTCTAGTGGGTGATTGAATTCTTATAGTCTTATTGATCATCCTCAGGCACATCCATTATTGGAATTACAATAAATTGTAAGTGAGCAACTTCTTGCCCATCACATCTCATGTGAGGTTTAATCATTTACCTAGCCCCTAATACTCAAAATCTCAGGCACATCCATTATTGACTTATCTTGCATTAGTTAAGTTGATCCCATTAAGCTAGTAAATATGTAAATAATTTTAATGTCCTCAGGCACATCCATTATTGGCCACCAAACCATTTACATATTTACAACATCTCATGCTTAACAATTATTCTTAAGAAAATCTCTTAAATTAATTGTATCATATGTAAGTATTTAAAATTTCTTAAAATAATTGCCTCAATGGAGGGCCCATGATATAATTACCTTTAATTATACCATTTTCAACTTAATCATTTGTTTGGAAGATTTTGTGGTCGGCTTAATTACTATTATGGTCTCACTTTGCACATTATCCAATTAGCATGCATATATCATATACTTGCATACATTCCCATACATCTCATGCATTCATGGATAAATATATAAATATGGTATGATCATGGACTTTCTAAGGGATTCAATTTTGAGCCACCAAGAATTGAATCAGGGCATTCCTAGGTGCATTTCATTCATTCATTTTACAAGAGTTGCTGAAGGAGTACATAATCAACACTTGATCTTGAATTCCTCCCACTAGTCCCACCAATGCTCTTGACCTCCTTGATCTTCTTGCAAGCTATTACATTGTAATCCTTAGCATACCAAGGGGAATTTACAAGAACATGGACTTCAAAGTTCTCAAATAAATAAAATTACAACCCAAAAATATTACAACCTTTATAATACATGCCACCAAAATAAATTAATTAATTTACAACCCAAAGAAAAATAAAAGAAATAAATCCAATCACATTGGTCTTTTATTGTCCATGATCATCTATCATGCATATTACCATTCAACAATTAAATAAAACGTACATACTAAAATTAAATTAAATATCTCATATTCAACTAAAATATTCATATTTGAATCTCATTCAACCAAATTTAAAAATTCAGATTTGAATCTTATTCAAAACAAATTTAAAAATTCATATTTGAATATCATTCAAACAAATTTAAAAATTTAAATTTGAATCTCATTCAACCAAATTTAAAAAAATTCAGATTTGAATCACATTCAAACAAATTTAAAAATTTAGATTTGAATCAAAATTTAATTGTGTGATTAAAACTCCTAATTAAACATTTTAATTAGTCATGGGATGGGCCTTAGATCATATAACAATTGCACATTCAAAACCCAAACTATACGTACCATGGAGGTGCTTAAAACATGCGCACCATATGTACACAAACCATGATGCCGCCACACCTTTCTTTGCAACCAACAATGAATCAATCATCTTATGATCAAATCACTCAATTAAATCACATATTGAATAATCTAAATGGCAAATATAGTGGCTCTGATGCCAATTAAAGGAGCGGAAGCATGAAAATTATTAGATTAGAACATTGAATTCAAAAATTTTCTTCTAGGGTCTCATGCATCATGCAAGATTTATTATTTACCTATTGATTTCAATGTTCAATTGCATATTAAAACTCTTTTAATATGTATTAGGATCTAAATTTGCTATTTAAGATTTTAGAATTAACAAATTAATTCATTAGAATCCTAGATTAATTCAAGAACATGTGTACTAACCTTTTGATGCACTGTAGATGTGTTTGGTACCTTTGTGAAGCACTTAGGACCCCAGATGTTGTTCCTCTAGCTTGTCCACACCAAGATCACCAATGGCAATCCCTTGAACAGCTTCTAAAGCCTTGCCAACCAATTAGAAATTAGGGATTTGCCTTTAGAGAGGTTGTAGATGTATATAGGTGATGCGTCCCGACCGCAAGTGTACGGGTCGTACAAGTAGTATAGAAAAGATATCGATCCCACGAGGAGTTGTGTTAATGATTGAATTCTTGATATAAAAAGTTGAGTAAATTGAAATATTTATGAGATTAAAGTAATGAATTAATGGGTATTGAGAATGTGAAATCTATATGTGCAAAATTTATATTCTATGCATTAATGTATTAATTAAACTAAAATTGCATCAAATTGAAATAAGCAAGTTCAAATATGACAAGATTTAAAATGGCAAGTAATTAAATTCGATTAGGAATTAACAATGGTAAAAAGGCGATTCCGGAGTTCGGGATTTCATATTCGAGCTATTTTGGGATTTTAAATTGGTTATCCAATCTTATGAAACTTATGGGTTTTAAGGAGATTAATTCTTAAATCCTTTGAATTCCCTTTCGAGTGAGACAAAGAGTGCCTTAATTAAACTAATCCTACTTTCGTGGAGTTAGAATTAATTAAGACCCATTAAGTTCTTTAATTAATCTGTGAATCCTCTTAATCCTTAGCCTATCTCTAGGTCTAAGTTAATTAAGTCCAATTTCTTGATTATCTATCACAAGGCCTTCTCCTTTCGGTGCTTCAACCATGGATTATGAACATCACTTAATGGGATCCTACACTAAGCATGTCATTAAGCATACAAGAAATGAATAAAACTCATTAAGACCACAAAATATGGATTACCCAATCAAAATCCACAAAATATCTCAAATATTACAACCCTTACTCCAGAATCAAAAGTAAACTACTCACTATCCATAATGCTTACAAGATATGATGAGTTTAGATGGAAATAAAGCTTTAATCTAAACTAAGAAGTAAGAAATTAAACACTAGAAATGTAGAAAAATGTAAAGAAGGAAAGAAATCTGCAAATCTTGGTTGAAAATGGTGTGGAAGGTGAAAGTGACTCCTCAAATTCTGCCTCCCTTCTCCTTTCTTTTTCTGCTCCTTGTCTCCCCCTCTAAAATGGGAAAATGGGACTATTTATAGCATTTTTCTGACATGGAGCCCTAAAATGGTATGTTCTAGGAGGAATTATTTGAGGGAATCTCCTGCCAGCTCATTAATGAACTCTTCATGGGACTGCATAAGTGGACTGCATAAGTTATGTCCCTTATCTGATTTTCAGCTGATTGGGTCACTTATGCGGTTGCATGACTTGGTGCATAGGTTATGCACAATTTCATGAATGTGCATAAGGGAGGTGAGAATGTGCATAAGCTATGCGATCTCCTTATGCACATTTTAGTGGTTCTGAGCAGTGATCTTTCTCCTTATGCAGATCTGCATAGCTTATGCGGCAAGTTATGCACAGTTTGGTCAATGCATATTTCAGCTTGAAAACTTGTTTTTGACATCTTTTTGCTGTAGAAGACACTCCTCAATGGCAAAATTCTCTTTAGTCCTTCAAAAACACCATTTTTCCTACAAAACAAAGTAAAAATTACAAATTAATGCAAAATTGACAACTATGAAAAACTAACTAATTAACTAATGAAATTAGCTAAAAATGACTAATAATCAAATAAAAAGGGTTATAAAATTAGACCTAAATGACTATGCAAAATGTATGCATCAAATACCCCCAAACTCAAGCTTTTGCTTGTCCTCAAGCAAACTTTAAAATGTGATGCAAAGTTTTTAGGGGTGCCTTATCCAAAGAGTTATGAAAATTACCAATTGAAGTAACTTAACACACCTTCAGCCATACCAGCAATCCATATACCCATCCTTCAAAATGCAAAGAATTTAATGCTTATCCAAGCTTTCACTGCTTAGCCATCAAGTCAATTATCATTCAAAAATCCCCAAACCAACCAATCAAAAGAGAGAGTCATGCTCAAAAGGAATTCTAGAACAATCAATAGTCAAGGTGTCTTTATATGGAATGATGGAATTGAATGAATGAATGAATAGTTTTCCAATCCCATAGGCAAATTCCCTACTCCTATCTCCACTAATGTAGCAAGTACTATCAAGAGATCAAAGGTCTTTTTAGGGATGTAATGGGGCCATGGGGTTCAAAATGAGGCTAAGAAGAAAGATGGGTAAAAAGTATTCAAAGCATGAGAATATTTTCAATTTTTAAACATAAGGTACACTTCTTATTTTATTATAATTTTTTTTTCTTCTTTTTTTTTTATATATATATGGAGGAGAGAAGTACACAATGAGGATTGTCAAGTGCTAGCATAGTCTACAAAACACATAAAAATGGAGGGACATTTTGATACTTTAACTTGTATTTTGCATTTTCTTTTGATGATTGTCCCTAAAATTGCCACCCCCAAACTCATTCCTTTTAATACTTTGGGTGGATTTCTTTCATTTTGAATGGCAATAGTGAAAAACACATATACAAGCACTTTTACAAGATGACAAGCATTTCTTCTCCCTTTTATTGTATATATTTTTTTCTTTTCTTTTCTTTTCTTTTTCTCTTTTTTTTTTATGTACCTAATATTGTAAATAATTATTCTCATGAAAAGGGTTGTAGTGTTTGGTTCATTGGCTAGGTAGCAATAAGGGATTCAAGAAAAATTAGGGATAAAAAGGCTCAAAAGGGGTTTGCAAGGGTCAATTTTAATTAGGAAAAGGGCCAAAGGTTTAAAATGAGAAGGTTTAAATCAAAGAATGCCTAATCATCTCTCTTTTCAAGTACAAGCTGGTATTTCGCCTTGAAAGGTTTAGAAAATTTGTTCTAGGATTGGTGAGACATCATTTGACTACCTTATATCCAATAACTCCCTCTAAACACTCCAATCTCTAAAGGACTAGTTGGGTGGCTTTTTGGCTAAGAAGATATAGGCAAGGGATAGACACTTCAAAACTTTGCACTTTTTAGGAAACTTTCAATCCACAAACCCAACTAAAAGGTGAGTCAAATCACTCTCATAGGCACATTTTCAATACTCAAGGGATTTGGCAAAAGATTTTAATGTATGGTGTATGATTCCTAAGATGAGTAATGTATTAACTAAATGGAGGAAGTCTATTTGTATGTTTATGTGCAATGTAATGTATAATGTGTATGTAAATGTGTAATGTGTGTGTGTGTATGGATGTATATGTAAAATATTTACAATATATGTAAATGGAATGAAATGAGATGCTCCTATACTCAAAATGTGAAAAATAAAGCCAAAAATCAAAATGTGCACCCCCAAACTCAAAATTAGACATTGTCCTCAATGTCTCAAGCAGCAGATAACCAAAACTCAAAGCAAATAATATTGACTAGGAATTGTAAAAATTAAGAGCAAAAAGAAAGAGTTACCTGGTATGAGAATTCAAGATAAAGGAATGCATAAGAAGCTGCACAGGTCATGCAGAGTTAAGAGCTATCCAGGACATGTGCATAAGTAAGGTGCATAAGCCGTGCGGTGCTGCATAAGAGGCAATATATGTTGCATAGGCTATGCAGGACATTCGCATAAAGGGAATACAACCTGTGCAGTTCTGCATAAGTAGCAGAATGGGTTGCACAGGCTATGCAAAACAGTTGCATGAGGAAATTCATAGCCTGTGCAGTGTATATAAAAGCTGCTGCATGGGAATTGGCAAGGGGAAATGTACAACCAGTAGTAAAAGTATTGAAATATATACAGAGTATGGGCAAATATGTACAAAAGGGCAATAAGTGCTGTGAAAATCAAAGAAGACTAATTTAATAGCTATCTAATAAAACTTCAAGAAAAACAGAATTTAAAACAAACTAAATCAGAACTAACAAACATACTCCAAAAGAAACTATAAATGTTTGAACATATTTACAAAGAAAAGGTCCTACAAGATTGAACAAAAGTAAAACAGAAGCTAATCGAGGTTTATTGTTTTGCCCTTGTCCAAAGATGTTGCTAAGGGGCTGGTGGCTGCTGCTGGCTATCGAAATGATGGTGCTGGAGGAGGTGATGGTGGTGGTGGTGGCATGCCCAGAAAGATCATGAGTTGCTTCACCATCTCCTTCAGTTCTTTCTGTTTGTCCTTGGTTTCCATGACAAGGTCAAATAGGTGATCATGATGATCCTTGAGTGTATCAAGACCAGTGTCAAGCTTCCTATCCACAAAGAATATATCATCACTAAGCCTTTCAAGATAGGTGAATAAGGCTTTAGTGTTGAATGCAGGAGGTGCTGTGGATGAGGAAGGTTCAGCTGTAGGAGGTATAGGCTGATCAGAGGCTGCTGGGATGTCTTGTGCAGGGTGAGGGGGTGGGATGGTTGTAGTAGGGTGCTGTGGGACTGATGTGAAAGGTTGGGTTTCTGGTTGTGCAAGGGGCTCAGTTTCTGCTGCAGGGTGGGCAGAATCAAAATATGACAAATTGAACCCTGTTTTGGTTAAATGTGTAGTATCAAAATATGAAGTATCCTCAAGTGCTGGTATTGAGTGCTCTGCAGGATTAAAACCAAAATGCTTGGCTATGACAGTGATGAGCCCACCCAAAACAATGTCACCTATGGATTTGGTGGCAATATGCAGCACATGTTCACAAAAGAAATAACCAGGAGATACCTTAACTTTGTGAAATGCACACCATAACATAAATAGTTCAGATTTGCCCACAGCACCAGAACTAGTCCCTCTGCCCAATATGGTGCTAGCAATCAGCCTATGAATAAACCTAAGTGCAGGGTCAAGTATTTGGGATGTTTTTGATCTTCCAGCAGAGAAAGTTTGGGGTTGGTTTGTGATGATTCTCCAAAATTGGGCAGCATTCCAAATGCCCTTGTTAGCTACCTCTACTCCAGTATGTGGTACTCTAAATAACCCATCAATTGCAAAACCAAAAATGCTATGAAATTGGTCTAATGACAGCTCTCTATTTTGCCCCAAGCATCTAAATTTCATAATTGGCTTATGGTCTACATCATGCAAGTTGAGGGTAGCAGAGAATGAAGAAATAAACTCCAAAACTAGAATTGGATAAACTATCTCCTGCTTATGCACAAATTCTGTCCAACCCATACCATCAAGATATGCAACTACATTGTCAAATAAACCAAGAGATTGTAGAGCATCAACAGATATATACCTAGTAGGTTGTACCCTTCTATCTTTGAGTCTCTTGAAAGCGGCTTTTTGAATTGTATCAGGTAGAGACCAGGGTAACTTTGATACAAGTGAGGCTGCCGAAATTGTCTTTTTGCTGGAGGAGGGTGTAGAGGCTGGAGCTTTTGGCTTTTTGGGAGGCGGTTCCGACAATGGGGTGGGTGGGTCTTTGCGTTTGGACAGAGGAGGAGCAGAGGACATGGGTCGCACAGATTTGGACCGGATTTTGCGTTTGTATGTGGTTGGTGGAGGTGGTGGGGGTGTCGTTTGTGGAGGAGAATTGGGAGTGGGGTGTATCGATGACAATGGAGAGACTTCGAGAGGAGAAGCGGGGCGGGAGTGGGGAGGTGACGCCATTGCGGATGAAAAAGATGGAAAAGATAATGGGGAAAGAAGAAAATCGAAGAAGAGTGAGAATTAGGGCAAATGTAGTGAAAATCGAAATGGAGGAGAAGGTGTGAGAAGGAGTTATGCCGGAATGAGGATTGTGAGAGAGGAAGGGAGGTGAACAGGGTTTATCGGGTTGAAGGTGGGAAAGAAAAAGGAAAAAAAAAATTTTGATTTAAATGAGTTATGTAAACGACTGCATAAGTGAAAAATGATTTATTCATAACCTATGCACTGTTCGGCATGTATTGAAATCTTAGGTTGGTGGTCATGCAGTTGTGCATGAGTCATGCACCTTCCTTATGCAAGCTTCGGTGACCCTTGAAATTTTGAGGAGCGAAGTCATGCGGGAGTGCATAAGTTATGCACTCCCCTTATGCATCTCTCGGCAGAAGTGGTTTTTCAGAAAAGCGGGTCATGCAGAAGTGCATAGGTTATGCACTCTGCTCATGCACTGTTCGGCAATTTTTGGAATTTTGGTTGGTGGTCATGCAGATGTGCATAAGCTATGCACTCTGCTTATGCACTCTTCGGTGGGTTTTGAAATTCAGAATCTTTGGTTATGCAGAAGTGCATAAGCTATGCACATTGCTTATGCAGGTCTCGGCAACTTTTGGAATTTTCTGATTTCTGGTCATGCAGAAGTGCATAGGTTATGCACTCTGCTTATGCACCCCTCGGCAAGATTGGAAATTCAGAGTTTTTGGTTATGCGGAAGTGCATAACTTATGCACCTTCCTTATGCACCCCTCGGCAAGATTGATTTTTCTGGGTTTCTGGTCATGCAGAAGTGCATAGGTTATGCACTCTGCTTATGCACCCTTCGGCAGAATTGGAGTTTTGGATTTTTGGTTATGCAGAAGTGCATAAGTCATGCACTCTCCTTATGCAAACTTCGGCAGAGAGAGAAAATGAAGGATTTGAAGTTATGCAAATGTGCATAAGTCATGCACTCACCTTATGCAAGTTTTGACAGATATGAAATTTGACAAAATGAGGTTATGCAGAGTTGCATAAGCTATGCACTCTCCTTATGCACTTGCAATAAAGGTGAAAAATGGCAAGAATTGTGGTTATGCAGGATTGCATAAGCTATGCAGTTGCTTATGCACAATTCAACAAAATTAAGATTGCAAAGGAACATGATTTGCAAGTGTGAAAAATACCCTAAAATGAAGAAATATAATTCCATGAAGCATAAACCATGAGAAATTTTCACCAAAAACACATCAATATATACAAAGTGTATCAAAAAGGCATCACACAAGCATGTAAAAGTGGATCCTACATAAAAGATTTTTGAGAACTATGCCATTTTGAGTCAAATTCTGCAAATCAACATTTAGCACATAAAACTCCATAAAATTTGCATGAAGTTGCATCTAACCACAAATGAGAAATAAACTCTCCAAGTTTTGCCAAGAAAATGCAGCATTTCTACCTTGAATTCTACAACCCAAAGAAGCTCAAAGCTGCAAAAATGACTCACTTACCACCATATTAACATTATAAGCACAAATATTAAAAAGTTACACACCCAACCTCACCAAAAACACAAGCCATGTGCTGCAGATTTCACTTTTTGCTGCAGATTTCATTTTTCCTTTCTCATAAACCAGGTAGCAGACCCTGCACAGATTATGCAGCAAAAACCAATCAGTTTTTGGGAAAATTTGAAGGACAAAATTTTAAAGTTAAGAATCACTTCCCCATCAGTTTACCAGCCTTTCTTCATTGAATTACATCTACAAGAGACAAAATTTAACAATGTCAAAAATTGAATTTGGGGAGATTTAAGATAAAAACAAAATTAATGAAAATGAAAGTAAATCAACAAAAGCAAAATAAAAGGACTTGGGATGCCTCCTAAGAGGGCTAATTTATAGTCCTTAGCTGGACTCTTCATGAATTTTACTGAAAAGAGGTGAGGGATTGGAGAGCTTGTAACAGCTTGCTCCCTTTATTGGGTCTCCAGTTATGTAATGCTTCAATCTATGCCCATTGACCTTAAAATTCCCAGATTTTTCACTCCAAATTTCAATTGCTCCATAAGGGAAAACCTTAGAAACTCTATATGGACCAGTCCACCTTGACTTAAGTTTTCCAGGGAACAATTTCAATCTTGAGTTGAACAACAAAACTAAATCACCTTCTTTGAATTCCTTTTTCCTCAGATGCTTATCATGCCAAACTTTAGTTCTTTCTTTGTAAATACGGGCACTTTCATAAGCATCCATCCTCAATTCCTCAAGCTCATTAAGTTGTAACAACCTTTTCTCACCAGCTTGCTTAAGATCAAAATTCAAGGTTTGAATGGCCCAATATGCTCTATGTTCTAGCTCCACAGGTAAATGACAAGACTTACCATACACCAACCTAAAGGGAGTAGTTCCTATAGGGTTTTGTAGGCGATCCTATATGCCCATAAAGCATCATCTAGTTTGATAGACCAATCTTTCCGAGAATTATTCACTGTTTTCTCCAAAATATGCTTGAGCTCTCTGTTAGAAATTTCAACTTGTCCTGAAGTTTGAGGGTGGTATGGGGTAGCTATCTTGTGCACTACACCATACTTCCTCATTAAGCTCTCAAATTGCTTATTACAAAAATGGGAACCCCCATCACTAATTATAGCCCTAGGAGCTCCAAATCTGCTCAAGACAAATTTCTTCAAAAATTTCACTACCACTCTGGCATCATTAGTTGGAGTTGCAATAGCTTCCACCCACTTTGACACATAGTCAACCCCAACTAAGATGTATCTATTACCATATGAAGGAGGGAATGGCCCCATAAAATCTATTCCCCAAACATCAAATAATTCCACTTCAAGAATATTATTTAGGGGCATTTGATCTCTTTTTGACAAATTTCCACTCCTCTGACATTTATCACAATGCAACACAAATTTCCTCACATCCTTAAAAAGATTTGGCCAAAAGAAACCAGCTTGCAAAATTTTACTAGCGGTCTTAGAGATTCCAAAATGACCTCCATAATCAGAAGCATGGCAATGATGCAAAATACTCTGTACCTCCTCTTCAGGAATACATCTTCTAATTAGACCATCACAACATCTCCTAAAGAGTAAAGGATCATCCCATCTATAAAACTTCACCTCATGCAAAAACTTTTTCTTTTGTTGCCATGTCATACCTAGAGGTAAAACTCCACAAGATAGATAATTCACAAAGTCTGCATACCAAGGTAGTTTAGCAACAAGAGAGAAAAGTTGTTCATCCAAGAAAAACTCATCAATAGGGATTTTATCCAATTCTTCATCATCCAATTTCAACCTGCTAAGATTATCAGCAACTACATTTTCAGCTCCCTTCTTGTCTCTAATCTCCAAATCAAACTCATGTAGCATCAGAATCCACCTAAACAGCCTCGGCTTCGCCTCCTTTTACGAGCAAATATCTGATGGCTGCATGATCTGAAAATATAACCACTTTTGAGTCTATAATGTAAGGTCTGAACTTTTCCAATGCAAAGACAATTGCTAAAAATTCCTTTTCAGTTGTTGCATAATTTGTTTGAGCCTCATCCAGTGTTCTACTAGCATAATAAATAGCATAAGCCTTTTTGTCCTTTCTTTGACCAAGAACAGCCCCAATTGCATAGTTGCTAGCATCACACATAATTTCAAAAGGTAGGCTCCAATCAGGTGGTTGCATGATTGGTGCAGTGATAAGAGCTTGCTTCAACCTGCAAAAGGCATCCAAACACTCTTGGTCAAATACAAATGGTGTGTCATTACTTAACAAATTAGACAAAGGTTTAGCTATTTTAGAAAAATCCTTGATAAAGCGTCTGTAGAACCCGGCATGTCCTAGAAAACTTCGAATTCCCTTGACATTGGTAGGAGGAGCCATCTTCTCTATCACTTCAACTTTGGCTTTATCAACCTCTATTCCTCTGTTAGACACCAAATGTCCAAGCACTATCCCTTCCTGAACCATGAAATGACACTTTTCCCAGTTTAACACAAGGTCAGTATCTGCACATCACTGCAAAACTCTAGAAAGGTTAGCCAAGCATATATCAAATGAAGATCCATAAACAGAAAAATCGTCCATAAAAACCTCCATTATGTCTTCAATGAAATCTGAGAAGATTGCCATCATGCACCTTTGAAAAGTGGCTGGTGCATTACACAACCCAAATGGCATCCTTTTATAAGCAAAGGTTCCATATGGACAAGTAAAAGTGGTTTTCTCTTGATCATTTGGATGGATAGGGATTTAAAAAAAACCTGAATATCCATCTAAATAGCAAAAGTAAGAATGCCTAGCTAGTCTTTCCAACATCTGATCAATGAAGGGAAGTGGAAAGTGATCTTTTCTAGTTTAATTTTCTGTAATCTATGCACATTCGCCAACTAGTCACTATTCTAGTGGGAATTAATTCATTATTTTCATTTTTGACAACTGTCATTCCACCCTTTTTTGGGACAACATGTACTGGGCTCACCCAAGTCTTATGCGAGATGGGATATATGATCCCTGCATCAAGCAACTTCAAAATTTCCTTTTTAACAACTTCTTTCATAGTTGGGTTCAACCTCCTCTGATGTTCAATAGATGGCTTACAATTTTCTTCCAAGATGATTCTATGCATGCAAAAGTGTGTGCTTATTCCCTTAATGTCATCTATGGTGTATCCTAAGACTTTTCTAAATTTTCTCAACACTCTTAACAACTTATCAGCCTCTAAGGCACTCAAGTTTGCATTTACAATTACTGGATAAGTGTTATTAGTGCTAAGAAATTCATACCTGAGCTGAGAAGGAAGTTGCTTAAGTTCTACCTTAGGTGCATCTTCTTCCTTGAATGATGGTTGCTTAGATTCAGCTTTTTCCTTTTGTGTGAGTTGAAAAGCGAGCGAGAAATGAATGGTGGACTTCCCTCTAAGTGTTGAGCATATGCAGCTACATGAGGGTTGTCATAATCTATGCCTCCTCCATGAACCAAACAATTTTCAAGTGGATCTTCTGGATATTTCTTCCTGAAATGTTCTTCAACCAGCTCATCAATAATATCAACTCTCAAGCAAGTATCAGCTTCAGAATGATGCTTCTTCATAGAGTTATTAATATTGAAAACCAATTGCTCTTCACCAACTCTAAGAGTAAGCTTTTCTCCCTTAACATCAATCAATGCTCCTGCTGTAGCTAGAAAGGGTCTCCCCAAGATAATTGGAATATTAGAATCTTCCTCCATGTCCAAGATGACAAAGTCAATGTATATAGAACTTTCCAACCTTCAGGCACATTCTCCAAAATCCCTTGAGATACTTGATTATTCTCATTAATCAAGAGAAATGTGGGTTGGCTTTAGATCTCCCATGTTGAGCTTCTCATAGATGGAAAGGGGCATAAGGCTAACACTAGCCCCTAAATCACATAGAGCTTTTGTAGAACAAGACTCTCCAATGTGGCATGGAATTGAAAAACTCCCTGGATCCTTAAGCTTTGGAGGAAGTTTCCTTTGGAGGATAGCACTACATTCTTCTGTCAAAGCTACAGTTTCATCATCTTCAAGTTTCCTTTTGTTTGAGAGAATTTCTTTCAAGAATATTGCATAAGAGGGCATTTGTGAAAGAGCATCAACAAAAGGCACATTTATGTAAAGTTTCTTCAAAACCTCTAAGAACTTCCCAAATTGCCTATCAAGCTTGGCTTTGTGAAATCTTTGTGGGAAGGGAAGTTATGGCTTGTAGGGCTCAGGAGGTATATATTTCTCTTCCTTTTCTTCAATTTTCTCTTTATATTTTTCTGCACTCTCTTGTTTTTCACTCTCATTAGTATTTTTCTCATTTTCTCTCTTCTCATCATTTTCACTCTTCTCATGTTTTTCACTCCCATCATTATTTACAACTCTCCCACTTCTTAAAGTAATAGCTTGACATTGCTCTCTTGGGTTTTCTGGTTGACTTGGCAGTTTTCCAAAAGATTTAGCACTTGAGGAAGATGCTTATTGTGCAATCTGGTTTTCCAGCATTCTGTTGTGTGTTTGCATCTGTTCCAGCCTTGCTTTCATCTCTCTCATCTCCTCATCATGCTTATTTTGGTTAGCAAGAATCTGTTGCAATAAAGCTTGATGGTGGAATTTCGTTCTTCTTTGTTTTGGTGGAGGTTCATATTTTCTGTGAAAATTAGGCGGTGGTTGCCTATTTTCGATATGGAACTTGACTTTCTTTGTTGTGGTTGAAAATTCTGATTTGGA
>NW_026614988.1:0-66245 GCF_030052815.1 Hevea brasiliensis
ATAGCCTAAACCTTAAATAAAGTTTTTGAATAAATAAATCAAGAACTGTAATGAAATCAGATAAGATCAGGTGCTCCGGCACTCTGTGTAACACACTTTGCTTGGCTACTCTGTAGACGAGTGAGGGGTGTTACAAAACAAGTCTTAAGCTCCTAAAAACTTTTTTCACAAGCCTCAAACCACTAAAATTTCACATTCTTCTGTGTCAACTTAGTTAAGGTGCTGTAATACGAGAGAAGTCTTGAACAAACCGTCTATAATACCCTGCTAAACCCAAGAAACTATGAATCTCTGACACAGTTGTGGGTCTAGGCCAATGAAGCACTGCCTCACCTTTATTCTTATCAACGCACACCCCATCCTTAGATACTGTATGGCCTAAGAAAGCCACACTATCTAACCAAAACTCACATTTTGAGAACTTAGCCTATAGCTTGTGTTCTCGTAAGGTTTGAAGGACAATTCTCAAATGCTGCTCATACTCCTCCTTACTCTTTGAGTACACTAGAATGTCATCGATGAACACTATAAAAAATTGATCTAAGAAAGGCTTGAAAACTCTATTCATGAGATCCATAAAAGTGGCCGGAGCATTAGTAAGACCAAAAGACATTACAAGAAATTCATAGTGTCCATACCTAGTCCTAAAGGTCATCTTGAGTATGTCTTCTTTCTTGACCCTCAATTGATGATACCCAGATCGAAGATCAATCTTGGAAAAATACTTTACACCTTGAAGTTGGTCAAACAGGTCATCTATGTGTGGAAGAGGATACTTATTGCGCACAGTTATCTTATTCAATTGCCTATAATCAATGCACATTCTCAAAGATCCATCCTTCTTTCGTACAAATAACACAGGAGCACCCCATGGAGAAACACTAGGGTGAATAAACCCCTTATCTAGTAGGTCCTGTAGTTGCTCCTTCAACTCCTTAAGTTCTGCAGGTGCCATACGATAAGGTGGCATAGATATGGGCTCAGTTCCAGGAACTAAGTCTATACCAAACTCTACCTCTCGCTCCGGGGGTAAACCTAATAAATCTTCTAGAAACACATCAGGAAACTCCTTAACCACTGCAATATTCTCCAAACCTGCACCTTCTACCTGAACATCTATAACATAAGCTAGATACCCTTTACACCTCTTTCGCAATAATTGTCTAGCACTCACTACGGAGATAAGATTACTAGAGGCTATACTGCGATCTCCCTAAAATTGAAATTCTGTCTCCCCAGGAATTTTAAAGAGTACAACTTTATTATGACAATCCAATGAAACATGATAAGTGGCTAACCAATCCATGCCTAAAATCACATCAAACTCAAACATATCCAAAGAAACAAGATCTGCAGCTAATTTCCTATCTCCAATGTACACTATACATCCCCTATACACCATATCAGTGTCTATTGCATCCCACATAGGTGTTGATATAGATAAAGGATACTCTAACAAAGTAGGTGGTGTACTAAATCTCATGGAAAAGTATGGAGAAACAAAGGAATGACTGGAACCATGATCAAACAGTACTCTAGCATCAAATGAGCAAATAGGAAGTGTACCTGTCACTACTGCATTAGATGCCTGAACATCCTGCTGAGTCAAAGCAAAAACTCTAGCTTGACCTCTACCACCAGATATCTATCGCTGAATTTGAGCAAATCCTCTACCACCCTGTCCACGACCACCAAAACCCTGACTTCTACCACTATACTGTGAAACTTGTTGAACCTGAGAGGGAGCAGAATGTGTTGCTTGACCAGCACCCTGAGTTGTCTCACTAGTAGGACAGTCCCGTCTACAGTGTCCCAACTGTCCATAACCAAAGCATGCTCCAATGACCCAATGACAAGTGCCCTTATGTGGCTTACCACAATGCTGACAAGGAGTGGTAATAGGCTCAATGCTAATCTGGTTATACCGAGCATTCCCTGCATGTGTCCTCTACTCACATCCCTGACCAACTCCAGATTGATGTGCCCTATTGCCAACTGTAGACTGAGAACCCTACTTATTATCCTGATAAGAACCCTGATGACTTTGTCCTCTATTAAATCGATTACCTTGACTATCTTTCTTAAACCACTTGCGCTGCTCACGAGCCCAACGTTCATTATCATACATCTCCATCTGTCTAGCTCGATCAACCACCTCCTCATATTTAGGTAGTCATAAAGGAGCTACACGATCAATTAGCCTGTCTCGTAAGCCCCTTTCAAACCTGCAAGCCTTCTTCTCCTCATTTGGAATCAAGTGTTTACCAAAACGGGATAATTTGGTAAACTTCATCTCATACTCTGAATCGCTATTTTACCTTGCTTCAAGGTTTCAAACTCTAAAGCCTTAGCCTCTTGAACACTAGGAGGGAGAAATCGCTCCAAAAAAAGAGAGTGAAACTCAGGCCAGAGGATAGAACCTTCAGGTTGCCCATTCTTCTTAGACATATACCACTCACGAGCAACTCCCTTAAGCTGATTTCCTGCCAACATCACCATCCTAGCACTACTACAACCCATAGTGTCATAACACCTCTCCATGTCATCTAGAAAATCTAAGGGATCAGCTAATGCATCCTCTCCAGTGAACTCCTTTGGTTTTAGCTTGAGAAAGTCTGTAGAGTCAAGGAATCAAGCTCTATCCTAAGCTGGTGCTAAAGTAAAGCCAACCACTGGTTGTTGTGATTGAGTTGTAAGGTACTCAGCTATAGTATTAACAGCACGATTCACTGCATGCAATCCCGCTGCCAGATCTGCCACAGTAACTTAACCAGCCCTAGGTGCTTGAGCTGCAGTAGCTAATTAGAATGGTTGTGCCCCAGTCTTAGCCATAGGCGTCTGTTCAGATATCTTATTAATAGTTTGAGGTGGTACCTCCCTTGTTGGATCAAGGTTTGCACCATTAAGACCCTTGGCCCTAGTTCTCCTCTTACGTCTAACAAACCCAGGCACCTATTCATTTTAAATAAACAAGCATTAAATTTGAAAATGTGAGCCAAATTAAGACAGGTGAGAAGGTATGAAGGATGCAAACATCTAAAGCAATGATAAACTGAAAAGACATTAAGGATCCTATGCTCCGCAAGTTTACTAGACCTTGACCGAGCTCTGATACCAACTTTGTCACAACCCAAAATTCTGAACTGTGACCGGCGCATAATTTAAGTATTCTTAAATCATGCAAGCCTTATCAGAGTATCTTGAATGAAAACATTGTCACTTACTAATCCCAAAAATAGACAAAATCCAAATAAACAAAATGCTGAATAAACATCATAAATATCCCATAGGTAAACTGCGGAGTCTCTACAGATTTCAATAAAAGTTTAAACTATTCAATAAATCAAACTAATTATTAGCCCGAAAAAACATGAATTCGGGCATACCATGAAAACAAATCAAGGTTGTCCCTCTCCAGAAAATGGACTGAATATTTGGATCAGCTGCAGAATTCTCACGATGCGAAACAGATAATGACAGAGAAAATGTGGTTTGAGCTATATGCTCAGTGAATGATAATTATAGCACACAACGGAATAGGAACAGGCAGACGCTTGATTAATTTCACAATAAATTTTTTATTCAATAAAATTATGCTCATGCTGTCAAAATTATTAATAAAATAATTTCATAAAACATATATATATAATAAATTCATTCAATAAAAATTTATGGTATAGTGCACCAGGGTGATGATATCCCACATCACCAAAGGCGGATGGTGTAGCGCTACGGATATTAGATACCTTCCTCCTCCTTCACAGATATCAATGCATATGATACTAATGCAAACCATAAACTGCAATGATGCATGACTCGACAATGCAACCTAATACCGTGATAGTCCACACGGCGGGGCCAGATAACAGAAACAGATACTAGGCACAGGTACCAATTCAAAATAAAAAATCAATTTGTACAAATCAATCAAAATCAATAAAAAATTTCAGATAGCAAATAATAACTGACAGTGCAATTCGAATAGTGTATTTCAATAGTTTCAGAGAGTCAATAAAATCAAATCAATTCAGTAACACATCGGTAAATTTTATAGTCAAATATCAATCAATATAAATACATTAAAGGCCTATTCCCGGAATTCTAATGGGTCTAATGCAGAGATAGTTGACAAAATCAATTATTTAATCAAAATCAAAATAAAATTCAATAATAAAATAAAACTCTAGAAAATCACATATAAAATAATTATTAAAATATTGATTTAAAATTTCATTTAATAACAAACTTAATGCTAAGAAATTTTAAAAGGGACTAAAACGGTGCCATGTACTATAATTACCACTCACCTGGAACCTCCAAGATAATAGTTATTTTCAATGGAAGAGAGACAATTTCAATTGACTGATTGAATATTCAAATCTCCTACACACCCAAAATATTAAAAAAAAATATATCAAAAATAATAAAATAATATATATATATATATATATATATATATATATATATATATATATATATATGTATGTATGTATGTATGTATGTATGTATGTATAAAAGTATAACTGCCCACTGCAAATCCGCAAGTCCCATGTTCATCCACCGCAAATCCTCCCGTCCCGTCCCATCCCGTCGTGTGTGTATATATATATATATATATTGACTGATTGAATATTCAAATCTCCTACACACCCAAAATATTAAAAAAAATATATCAAAAAATAATAAAATAAAATAACATATATATATATATATATATATATATATATATATATATATATATATATATATATATATATATATATATATTTATGTATGTATAAAAGTATAACTGCCCACTGCAAATCCGCAAGTCCCATGTTCATCCACCGCAAATCCTCCCGTCCCGTCCCATCCCGTCGTGTGTGTGTGTGTGTGTGTATATATATATATATATATATAAACATGATGAATGGGATAAACTGATGAATGCGAATGGATGGGATCAATAAGATAAGATTTAATATATATATATATATATATATATATATATATATATATATATATATATATATATATATATATATATATATAACAATCAATTATTGTCCAACAGTAATTATGATCAACCCAATTCAGTACTAATGATCAAAGAAAAAAATAAATAATTTTCTAGGGTAGTTGTAACAAATCAATGAAAGAAAATAAAATAAAATTCACCCATTATTAAATAAAGAATGAGAATTTTTACCTTAAAAACAGAATCGAAGGTGATGAATAGAGAAGTAAAAATTTAGGGATTCTCTGCGCACATCAGATTATAAATAGTAAATTTATATATATATATATATATATATATATATATATATATATATATATATATATATATATATATATATATACACACACATATATAATAATAATTTAAAAGATAATGAAAATACCTGTTGAGAGTATTTGATAGGAAAAGGAGGTGACAAACAGATTTTGAGAGCAAAGTTTAGCAGAAGAGATGATTAGGGTAGATATATATATATATTTCAAGAGTTCTATTAGGTATAGAATGGGATAAGAGTTATTATTGAACTGGGTTGTTCAGATTGCAGATATATATTTAATTTCAAAAATAATATATATATCTAAAAATAAATAAGCAAACCATCCAATAAAATATATATATTTTTTATAAATATATTAAATTATTGTAAGCTAATTAAAATAAAATAATAATAAATAATAAATGTACATGGGTTTCCACAAAAATCATCTCTGAAGACGAAATGACCAAAATGCCCTCCGTTTGACTTATTGAGCTAAAATCGTTTGTACCAATTGAAAATTTTTTCTAAGCATTTTCTTGGCATTCTAATGCCATAGGAATCTCAATGACCCTTCTCTGGAGTCTCAAAAGTTATTTTATGAATTTTCCCCCGGGTCTATGGCTCCTAGTTGCAAGAACCGCAGCTTCCCACTGGGTTACCTATCATTAGGGCACCGGCTCATTTAACTTGGTTGTATATTATTTCTAAAATTTTTTTAAAATTTTTTTTGTTAATATTTGAGCTAATTATGGTTCCTCACTTTAGTTTAAATATTTTTCCGGACGTTCTAGCTGTCCGGACCAATACTGATCATCGAAATAGTAGAATGTACGAAATTACTACAGTGAGGGTGTTATAGGTATCATCAGAAGTAATTATAGGAGGTTTCATTAGGATGACCTTCTCAGACTTTGAAAGTGTAGGTGATGCATTGCAAGTGTTATGAAAAGGTATAATGGAAGAAGAACCTTATCCACCTGATAAACATCTAGTTGACCATCAGTGTATATTGTGTTCCTTACAAGAAATTCTTACAGGTGATTAAACTTAACCTGAATTCAATGATAAAGACTCAAATTAATTAGCAAAAGAAAGCCTATTAGATAATAGCATAATTACTAAAATAAAAGAAAACCAATTAAAGATAGTAAAATATAGAATTTACAACATTAAAATTGGGACCATGATTTGAGCCATATAACTGAGAAAACAAAAAATTTTCATCCTCTATGTATTGAAATTAGATGGATTTCAATACATTTTCATCACAAGAAATGAAAATTTGGGACATTTTAGCGTCATCCTTCTCATTCGAAACTTTGCCTCCTCTATCGCAATCAGCACCTCTTTTGGTTATATTGATCTTTGGTTGGTACTTCAAAATAATAATTGGTTGCCTTTAAATAAGTAGAGTTTAGTCTATTTTTAATACCAATAAACCATTTTAATTGCTCTCTTAAATACTAGAATTAAAAAGGGGGAAAAAGCATTACAAACATTGAATTATAACTAAAATAAAGAGAATTTACCTTAAATGTATTTTTGGAGATTGCGATGGAGGGATATCAAAAGCTATAACAAAAATGGAGAAGTAATTTGAGAAGTGGTCAAGTAATAAATAAATCAATAAATTACTTGAAATGCATTTTCAAGAATTAAAGATTAATTTGAGGAGTTGTCAAGTAATAAATAAATCAATTTTAATTAAAATGCGCTTATTTTTCCTAATTAAAATTTACCAAGTAGGAATGAGAAAATTGCTATTATTCTTTGTTTTTTATGAAAACTGTTGTCAAGTAATAAATAAATCAATTTTAATTAAAATACACTTATTTTTCCTAATTAAAATTTACCAAGTAGGAGTGAGAAAATTGCTATTTTTTTTTATGAAAACTACTTATTTTGAAATTAGAGAAAGATAATTAAAGGACGACATTTTTCCTTAAACAAACCTAAATTGAATCTTAATTTGAAGGAAAAAAACAATAATAAGCTTTTTGCTATGTAAAATGATTTATAGGGAAGGAGTTTGGGGATTAACCGTGAAAAAAGATGAGGAAACAATTAATAGTTCAAATAAAATTTGCTTATTTGGAAATTACAAAAGAATAATGAAAGGACAAAATTTTTTCTTTAAACATACCTAAATTAAGGAAAAAATTATAAATAGTAAGCTTTTTCATTAGCGGGAGTTTGGGGATTAAACAGTAAAAAGCAATGAGGAAAGAAAAAATAATATATCAATAGAATTTTCTTGTTTAGAAATTAGAGGAAAATAATAGAAGAACAAAAATAAGAAAAAAATATATAAAAATAGTAAACTTTTTAATTGACGGAAAAGTAATGAGGAAAGAAAAAAAAAGAATCAAATAGAATTTTTGAAAATTAGAGGAAAATAATGAAAGAACAAAATTAAGCAAATTGTTTCCCTTAAACATACCTAAATCAAATCTCACCAAACAAAATGACTGACTGCCGTGTAAAAGGATTTATAGATGGGATTTGAGGATGGAAAGGAAGGAGGTCACATGGGAAATAAGAAGTGTCATTTGTTTAAAAGTAATCTATATAAAATATATATATATATATATATATATATATATATATATAATAAATAAAACAAATTTAATTTATAAAAATTACTAAATAGAAGTGAGAAAATTAATCTTATTTTTTACTTTTTTATAAAATATGAAAAATATATTTAAAATTTATAAAAACTGATAGGGAGGAAAAAGAAAATTGCTCTTATACTCTGCTTTTATATATTTATATAAAAGGCAGATTGGTAGGTAGATATATATAATAATATATTAATACAGTAGGTCATATTTATCAGAACTTGAAGAAATATATATCTTAATCTTTTCTATGAAGTATCCAATCATTTATTTCCATATATTAGAGCAAAACCCCTTCCCATCTATTACGAAATGAAACGAATAAGTGGCCACGTTTCAAGCTTACCTTTTTGTAATTTTTGAACTGGGATAATAATAGATATTGGATAGGATATTTGAGAAAATTACTTTATTTAAATTTAATATAATTAGTAATTTTAATATTCAAACTCATTTGGAGCTGATTAAAATTTATTTTAGTTCAAGTTAAATTTTATTATTATTATTTAAATTTATTTAATTTTATATATTTTAATTAATATTTATATGAAAATATAATTTTATTAATAATTTATATTTTAAAAAATTATTAATCTCATAAAATATTTAAATTTCATTTTTAAAAAATAATATTTAAAATTTATAAATATTATAAATATTTAATTATTTATTTATATAAATAAATTCAAATTCAATGCGATTTTTATTTCATAAATGTTGTGTTTATATTTGTATATTTTGATTTAAAATTTGAATTTTAAATATTAAATTTAAAAATTTAAAAATACTTTATTTAAATAAAAAAATTCAAATTTTGAATTTAAAATGGAGGTGAGTTAAGTTTGAATTTCAAATAGGACAAGTTTATTAATTTTTTCAATTAAACATTGAAGTTTAAATAATTGCCAATTAAATTTCATGTTTGATTGATATTTTAAATTGACTCTAACGATCAAAAAACTGTTAGTATATCAACTACTATATTATCATTGAAGAAGTCACATCAGAAACCTCATATTTGTGTTAATTGCTAAAAAAAAATAAAATTTATCAATTTTTACAATTAAACTCTGAAATTTTTATAATTACCAATTAAATCTTCACATTTTATTGATGTTTCAAATTAACCCAATCATCAATATATTATTAGTATACTTCAACAAATCATAAATTATAAGCCAAATTTTATTCTACAAATACAACTACCCTATCCCATTCTAATCAATCTATGTATTTAAGCAAGCATTAACAAAACTAATTCACTGTTACTATACATATGCATATCAACATAATATAACCTTAGAAATAGAGCAAAATAAAATAAAATCAAATTCTTCCTCCTCTGCACAGTCAACTCTTTCTTCAAATAAACTATTTCATTATTTTTTTTTGTCAACACTTCAATTCTGCTTTGCATATCATTGTATCATTTTGATTATACCTTTTTACTGAGCTATGTCTATTTTTCAGTAATTTTATTATAAATCTCATCTAACTTTGTCACTTTTTCAATAAGAACATTTCTTTGCCGAAGTAAATATGTAAGTAGCTCCTCATTTCGATCATTGCAAAGTGAATCAAACCACTGTAGGAAAAAACAGTCATTCCCTAAATCAATTGCTCATTAATATCAGCTATCAATAAACTTATAAAATACAATTCCAAGTAAAATAGTCAAAACAAAAATTATTACAATTACCTGCCAAGCACTGCATACTAATAATTTTTTGATGATGGTGTCAATTTGAGTCATTAATAAAACATGTGGATTAATTGAAATTATGTAAACTTTAGAGTTTAATTATAAAAATTAGCAAATTTCATAATTTTTTTGGCAATTAAATCAGATTTGGAGTTTCTGATATGGTTTTTTTCAGTGTTGATATCTTAGCTAATGTGAAATTTTCGTTAAGTATACGAACGGTTTATTGATAATTGAATTAATTTGAGACATTAATCAAACGTGAGAATTTAATTGATAATTATGTAAATTTTAGGGTTTAATTGTAAAAACTAACAAACATCAAGGTTTTGGTAATTAACCATTTCAAATAATATAGTTAATATTATTATTTAAAATCTTTATTTTTTATATTTTTATATTTATTTTAAATTTGATCAAAATGCAAATTCATTCTTTTTAAACTCCTCAAACGAGGCATTTAATCCAAATCCAAATATACAATTTCAAATTCATGAATCCAAACACAACTAAAATTAATTTCAAATTCTACAACGATTATGTCGCTTCGGTAGTTGCCATCCCTATTTTAGAGGCATTAAACTAAACTCCTTTATCGATTTCTATTCAAACAAGTGCACTGTTCTCCGGAAAGAAATATAAGAGTCGTAAAATTGTAAACGAAGGAGTAGAGTTGCAATTGATTTTCTTATGAAGAAGAATCCAGCAAAGGTGCATCTTCTTTGCTTTCTATTACCTATCACTGCCTAGGGTTTTTGGTTATTTTCCTCAGTTATATATATTTTTGGGTCAAGTTCAATGCTTTATGTTTGGCTTCATTTCGCCATCGTTATTGAATGTATCTCGTGATCAAGTGCGTGTCATGTAAATCCTAGCAATCTCTTCTTGTTCATTTTATCCCAATTCCTATTTTGATTTTAGTAGGGACTGACTAAAATTTTTTAAGAATTTAATTCTACTCAATTTTATTTTTTTTAGTCGGTTATCATGAAAAATTTAATTCTTTTTAATTTAAAAATAATTTCATCTTCCTTTCTTGGAAAATTAAAATTTTATAACAATTCCATTCAATTAATTTCCTTTTAATCAACTATTATATTTAGAATGAAAGAATTTAATTATTTTTAATTTAAAAATAAATTCAATTTAAAATAAATAAAAATTAATATAATGGTGTGAGAATTCAACTAAAGAAAATATAATTCAAATATGGTTGTGTGAATTCAATCAATTTCTTTTTTATAAATGATTTATTTTACAGGAAACTATAAAATCTTCACAAGAATTTGATTACATTTAATATATCAACAGCCATTAAAAATCCCGCTTAAAACCAAGTATGGTCAGGCTGTGCCCCCTGTTGCTAGCTTGATCCCTAGCAAAAGAACTAGAACATTACGCTGCTTTTTGTCTGATCAAGACCAAGGAAAGAATCAAGAATTTCAAGAAGCTGTACCTAGAGGAATAAGAAAATCACATTTTGAGAGTGGAGCTTATTATAAGAGCACTGCAAATAGCTCTCAGGAGGACTCTCTAGTGTCATTACTCAAACAGCCTCTTTATGTTGGTCCTGGTGCTGTTCTCCAACTTGGTTTGCTAATCTATATTTGTCAAATTGGAAAATTCATGATTTAGACACATGGGTGGTTAATTTCTAATGATTTACACTGTGTTTGGGAGGGAGTTTTTGAAGGTAAAATATTGATTTTTAAAGTATTGAGTATGTTTGGGAGGAAGGTTCACTTTTTCAACTCACCAATTGAATTTGATAGCTTATCTTCCATTATCTTATCTCACCCTACTTCAAAATATTTTCCTTCACGCCATCCAAACACAATGTTATGGAGGGTTTAACCCACTACAATCTTTTATGCCTGGTGTACTCATTACATTTTCTTATTTGTGTCTTGATAGATCAAGACAAGTTGTATTTGATTAATTCTCTCGTAGAGCTAAGCATTACACTTGTTATTAGTTATATTGGTCTATATTTGGTGGAAGTCTTGGCCCAGCTATATTTAGCTTTTGTTCGGTTGCTTGCTGTTTGCTGTTAGATTGTAGGGAGGTTTGTTTTGTTTAGGTTTTGAGGCTGCTTTGTTGGCTTGGGGGTTACGCCAATCTCTCTCTTATCAATAAAATTCTTAGCTTAAAGAAAAAAAATTCCTGCTAATTAATCTGACTAGCACCCTTCCTGATTTTGATTTTGATTTTCTCCACCTGGGAATTTTTTTTATATGGCTTCTCTAGATCTGTTAAGCGAAGATAGTTCTTCACAAGAAAACTGTTCTCAAATGTTCAGATATGGAGGATAGTGTTCATAAGGTAACCAATTCTTCACATTATGACGTTGGTTCATCTGTCACATAAGAGGTGAAGATGTATCTGGTTTGTAATTCTTTTGAAAGCACTTATTTTCCGAAGTCGAAGTTTGAATGCAGTTCTAGGACAGGTGGAAGATGAATGCCATAGAATGTACACCTGTTGATCACATTGTTTTCAGCACAATTGGCTCCGATTATGATTCGAACTTGAAACCTCACAGTTATCAATGAGCGAAAGCTCATTTTGATTCATCGATTACATTTTGATGAATCTACATTTCATTCCATGATTTCCTTCTCTTCTTGTTTTGACAGGGTAACAAAGGTGAAAGCAAGGATATGATTGAGGTATTAAAAGTCTCAAAATCTTCAAACATGCAGAGCATGGATGCTGTTGTTCAAAAGAAATATCCTATTTATCTCAAAGATATTGCTCGAGGAGAAGAAAATATACAAATTCCCTTGGTGAATGAATATGAATCTCTGGAGTTACCAAACTTTTTGTACATAAAAAGTAATATGGTTCATAAAGATGCTCATGTCGATTTTTCACTTGCTCGTATATCAGATGGTAATTTTTGTGCAGAGTGTTATGGAGATTGTCTATCCTCAGACTTGCCTTGTGCATGTGCAGCAGAAACTTTAGGTGAGTTTGCTTACACAAAGGAGGGATTACTCAAGGAAAATTTCTTAGACGAATGCATTGCTATGAATTTGGAACCTAAAACAAAACACTTCTATTACTGTGAAGTCTGCCCTCTGCAAAATGATCTACATCAAAAGTTGAAGAAAACAAAACGGTGCAAAGGTCATTTAACTAGGAAATTTATAAAGGAGTGCTGGAGTAAATGTGGGTGCAGTAGGAAGTGCAAAAATCGTGTTGTTCAACAAGGCATTCAAGTGCCTTTGCAGGTAACAAGGATAAATTAAAATTTTTTTTATTAATAATGTTTTTTTTTTTTCCTTGTTTACAGATAAAGTTACTCTATTTATGATTTAGAAATTAAGGGTTCGAGTGGCTATACAGCCTCTGCAAAACAGGGGTAAGACTATATGCATCAGTCTTCTCTAGAGCACACAAGTGTGGGATGCTTTGGGTACTGGGAGGACAATTTTCCAATCAGAAAATTTATGAAAGAATTAATTGTTCTATAGATAGATATATGCATTGTCATAGGCCACTAAAATCTTCTCCTTGCCTTTACTTTTAATTTGGGTTATCTTTTTGTGAAAAATGGTTTAGGTTTATGGAACACCTGAAGGGAAGGGGTGGGGTATTCGATCTGTGAATGCCCTAAAAAAGGGCACTTTTGTTTGCGAGTACGTAGGGGAGATTGTGACGAATCAAGAGCTTTATGAGCGAAACAAGGAGAGGGCTGCTAAGCAGGAGAAACATACGTACCCAGTGCTTTTGGATGCAGATTGGGGTTCTGAAAGGATACTGAAAGATGAAGAAGCCCTTTGCTTGGATGCAACAGAATTTGGAAATGCTGGTAGATTTATCAATCACAGGTACTTCCATAATATTTCGTATTCTTCTCCCTTTCTCTCTATCACATATATCACATAATGGCCTAATACATCATTTCACACTTCAATTTTTTTTTTTAATTTTATTAAAAAAATCTTATGACACTCTAAACTATTATTTTACACTTAAGCTTTACTAAAAAATCTCGTAGCATGATATACATGACACATGATATACATCTTTGTTTCACCGAATATGGGCATGCTTACTCGTAATAGTTTTATATTTTTCATTTTTCATTTTCTAACAAAACTATTCCAATTTTCATTTTTGCTTCACATAATTAATAAAAAATAATTATTAACTATTTTTAAAATTTTATTTTATTTTTAAAATTTTATTTTATTTTAAAATTTTTAATATGTGATATTTTTCATAATAATATGATTACTTTTTATTATTTTAAATAATTATTTAAATTTAATCATGAAAAAGTTACAAAAAAAAATCATTATTATCATTTGGAAAACAATTGAAAATAGAAGTTATAAAAAAAAGTACAGAATAAATTAAAACTTTTTTAAAAATTTTAATTAAATTTTCAAAAATTAAAAAATTAATTTTCTCACATATTACAGTTTTCCAAAAGTAATAGGCTTTACAAATTTTTAGTGAAATATTTTCTATATTTTCTAACATTAAGTCATTTTTTGAAATTTAGCAAATTATTAAAAAAAAAAACCTTATATTGAAATCACTATCCTACCAAGATCATTAGTCACCCTTAACCATTGGCAACCAATAATCAGTTTCAATTTTCATGGACAACAACAATTTGTAATTTTTTATAATTTTTTTTCTCATTGTAATAATATAAAAATAAGAAGTTATTATAGGTTGAAAAATTTCCATAAATAAACTTTTTGAATGAAACTTGTTATTTTATTTCAAAAAAGTCCAAATGCCAAAAAATATATTTTTCTGTGAATTTTAAGTATGGCAATTAAATAATAAAAAAAATAAATCATTTTATTACGTCCATAGATAAATTATTTTTTAATTCTCATACATAATAATACATGCCAACTCAGTATTATTATTATTATTATTATTATTATTATTATTATTATTATTATTATATACCTAGTGAGTTTTAAACACGGTAAACTTTTAGGCCTGGCCGACTTCAATTCTCATTTCGTCGTTATATCTTCTTGTATGACTAGTAAAGATTTAATTGATTGTAAATATTTAACCTGAAAAGCCTCCATCTTCAATATATTAATTAGATGTATTTAATTTTTTTTTAATTTAAATTTAAAACGTTTAAAATTGTAAGCACTTTAAAACAATTAAATAATAATAATAAATGTTATTAGAGATTAAATAATAATTTCAAATGCTTTATCTAATAGAATTTTTTTGTTTTTACAAAAAAAAAAAAAAAAATTATTTAGAAGATTGATGGAAATTTGTAGGGAGAGAAAAAAAAAAGGATATTCATTGACCTAGAAAAGGCATTTGTTAGGTAGGACACTCATGAGGAGGGGACACAGTGAAGGGATGGTGGGAGGGAATCAAGATAAGTTTTGCTTAGCAGTGGGTCTAAGTCAGGCATTGGCCTTAAGTTTGTACCTAGTTACCTTAGTTATGAATAGGCTAACTAGTCATATTCAAAATGATATACCATGGTATATATTGTTTGCAAATGATATTATTTTAGTGGATGAACTTGTGAAGAAGTTAATCAAAAGTTGAAGTTGTGGAGGACTCTTGAGAGAAAGGGGCTTTAAGCTAAGCATAAGCTAAACGGAATATATGCAATGTGAGTTTAGCTTCCACAGGAGAAAAAAATATGAGGTTTGTTTGGATGGGGTTTTAATGCCCAAATGCAATCAATTCAAGTATAATATCATATAAAAGAATGGAGTTTTAGATGAAGATGTAGCTCATTGGATCAAAATAGGATGGATGAAATGTAAGAGTGGTATTATGCAATTGTAAAATCCCTAACAAAATGAAAGGTAAGCTCTATATGATTGTGGTTAGATCAGTGAATGTTGGACATCTAAGAGACAGCACACCCATAAGATGAGTGCGGTTGAAATGCAAATATTAAGAAGTATAGTAACACGATGTGATTAGATTCAAAATGAGTACATCTGATAGAGAATACATGTAGCACATATTCGAGATAAAATGAAGTAAAATGATTTGTTCATGTCCAACGTAGAGAATCAAATGCCTTAAATATTGATAGTAGTGGTGAGGTTGAAACATCATTAGGGATGAGTTGAAAAATATGGTTGATCATTTAGTTGCGAAAAAATACAGTTGCAATAATAATTGATAATTTTAAATTAAGAGTTTTAGATAAAAACATAAAAATGTTTTGGCCTTTTTACAATCGTTAGGACTTTTCCAAAATGTGGATTTCCATCTTAATTCCTTAATTCTAAATAGGCTCTAAGTTAAGTTGTAAACTAATATATATATATATTGTACATGCTATGTATAAAAGTGAGCTCGTACAAGGTGCCAACAGGAGCATAGCACTATTTGGTTAAAATTAAAAAATTTAACTAAATCAAATCAGTTTGGTTTTTTAATTTGATTATTTGGTCTTGATTTGATTTCGATTGAATTTAAAAAATTTTTGGTTTTGGTTTGGTAAGTGCAAAATAATTAAACAAATAGAATCAATTGACCTTTTAACCTCTACTATGCTACACTATTTTGCCTTCCTATATAAGTCAACCCTTCCCATTCTTCCCTATTACATAGTAGACATCCTCCTTTCTCTCTTCTTGTTTGTTCATTTCCCACAAACGTATGCTCAGCCTTCCTTGCTAATGGACCCTCGTCCACCTTCCTTGCCGACATCCTTTACAAAACTTTTCTCCTCCTTCTCCTTGAGTTTTTATGAGTTAATTGACTTTTTACTTTTAGATATTGAGTTTTTATGAGTTTTAAGTTTTAACTGACTTCTTACTTGCCGCTGTATATTTACTTTTTGTTCTTGTTATTGTGATTGATTTCTTATTGAGTTTATATATGTTCTACTGAGTTTGTATATGTTCTAGCTTTTGAAAATTGATTTCTTTTCTGTGCATATGGCTAGTGAAAAAACCAAATTGTTGAATCGAATAAAACTAAAATAATATGTTTGGATCGACTTTATCTATATTTCAACTCAAATTTTATACTGTAGTTTCTTTGATTCGATTTGATTTGGAGCTGAACTGACTAACTGCACAATCCTAGTGTAAGCTAAACGTTCGGTTTAGGAAAGTCAATGTCTATCTCATGTGTTATTGTTTTCTTTGACTTTAATGGATTATGTGAAAACCATTAAAAGGGGAGGAATGTCTTTAGCCACATGAGATTAAGGCTTCCTTAACTCTTAACTATATAGTTAACATAGGAATAACACCATTAGAAAGTTAAACTTCTCAATTTTGTAATTATTTGCTAATGCTAAACTAAACTATTACATGGTTCAGTTTGTAACAAAAGATTTGAAAACCAGTTTGACATTATTGCTTGTGAGCTATTATTTTGAAAAATCATGCATGCCATTAAAAATTGATTTTAATTTAAGCTTCATTTATTTCACAAAAAATAAATTCATATGAAAAATGTTTTCATAGAAATTGTTTTCTAAGAAAATATTTTCTATGAATATGAAAATATTTTTCATTGTTTGGTTGCAATATTAAGTTATATGTGTTTATGTTATACATGTATAATTATTTTCACATTTTAATAAAATTATCAAAGCTCAAAAAAAAATTCTCTTTTGCAAATTGGAAGTCATTTTCTTAAAAATGGATTAATTTTCTCTTTGACCAAGAAAATATTTTTTGTTGACTTATTTTCCTGAATACCCAAATGCTAATTTTTTTGCGAAATAAATGAAACCTTAAATTTAAAGTATTGTAATCATAAAACATAAAAAATTCAAAATAATTTTAAATTATTTTTTCAATAGCATTTATAAGTATTTTTGTTTAAAAAACAAAAAAAAAAGTGGGTTCAACCTCAATCACCTACAAGTTTTGTGGGGAGAAAAAGTTTGGTTAAAAAGTATTCTAATGCATATATAGGCTAATCATATAAGATAAACTACCATTGTATATGTTACAGAATTCAGCTTTTACTAGTTAAAAAAATTGAGCATTTATGTCCATTCTCAATTATAATGCACTCACAAAATTTTTATAGTTAAATACTTTATTATCATCAGATGCTATGATGCTAACTTGATCGAGATCCCTGTCGAAGTAGAGACTCCAGATCATCACTATTACCATGTATGCATGTGGTTTGGAAATTACAAGCATATTTTCTTTCTCCTTTTTTTTCTCCTTCAGTTGAAAATTTTTAAAATTTGCTTATCTTGCAGGTTGCATTTTTTACAACTAAAGATATTGAGCCAATGCAAGAATTGACTTGGGTAATTCTTCTATCTACTACTTAAACTATTTAGTTGGTATTATTTTGTAAATTTCCTTTATATGATGTGCAGGTATTATTAACTAAAAAAGTTATGTTTTAGTATTGAGTGTATGCATGTGTATATAAAATTCTTAATGACTAAATCAATAAGTCTTTGTTAGAAAGTAGTGAGATTAAAGAGAATAACTTTACACACCTTAATGTTTCTTTGATAAACAAGAATCTTGAAGCAGCGTGAAACTCAAATAGAAACACACTCCATACACAAAGATTGAAAATAAGGAGAGAAACCTATATTGGATTTTTATTGACAATAATTTATCTCCGAAATTATATGTAAATAAGGGCATTTATAGTGTTTTTACACTTATAAACCTAATAGGAATATGAAATTACTAAATAGGAACTTTAGATAAACTATAATACAAAAGGAAATCCAAAATAAAATAGGAAGAAATCTAAATGTTAGATGAAGTAGGAAAACAATAATAAGTCCTAAATAGAATATGAAACTTCCTAATTAATTATAATTTAATTTCTACAACTACTAGAAGTCTTCACTAGATATCCTAGGTGAATTAGGACTACTGGAGATTAAAATTAATTAAAAAAGCATTGTTGCCTTTTGTCCAGAGAATCTCACAGCTAGATGTGGGTAATCCCACAACTGGGTGTGGGATATGTTGCCCAAAAAATCAGCTTTACCCAAACTTACTAGAAATTGCTATTTTTCCCCCTTTTCACAATAGCATGCTTCCATTGTTGCTTGACTTGCTTCTTCACCCAAAAATGCCCCATATCATACTCCTTCACTTGAAAAAAAAAAAAAAAAAAGAACTCATCCTTGAGTTCGAATAATTTGCAATGAACCAAAAATATTACCATAACAACTTCCATACTATTCTCCCCACTTAGAATAAATTCTCTCTTGAATTTTGGAAGCAGAAGAGAATGAAAATCTTTATTGAAAATGTGCATCATATAACTTTCTAAGTTGATGTAGTCAATGGAGAATTAAACAAGATTGAGTTTATAGACTTCACCTTCGCCTTTGTCTTCTGAAAAACATTTGGACAAATAAAATTAACTTAAACAATAGGACATAAAGGATTAATAAATTTTTCCTTTGGAATCACCATGATTTGAGGTTGGACAACGAAGGCTCCAATTGTAATCTTAAGTTGCTTTCCTCCTAATTATTCATGAATAATTATTGACTTTTCCTCAACCTTCTGGAAGGACATCAACTTCCTTTCCATGAATTTTTCATATTCAAAATCATCATCATCATCCTCGCTTTCTTCGGATTCACAACAAATTTCCCTTTATTTTCAATAAAGTTCATAGTTTTCCTCCTTTCACATTCGTGTGACCTATGCCCTTCCTCACTGCATTTATAACATTTAATAGGAACTAGTTTAGCATAAGTATTTGTACCTTTAGGGAGATTGGAACTTGATGTCTTATCAACTCCACTTGTTGGATTTTCATTGCTTGTCTTCTTTCCCTTAGCAACACTAGGAGCACCATGGGAACCCTCTTCCTCTTTACCAACTACAACCCATTCATTGTCCTCATCATACCTTGGATAAGAATCATGGCTCACCTTTTTGTACTTCATCATCTATGCCTTTAACACCATATTCTTTGCCTTGGATAAAGTTGTCAGCACTTGGATACCAATTCTATCCCTAATTGGAGGTCTCAATCCTTTTAAATACCATGCAACATGTTGCCCCTTGAATTCATGGAGATTATTTCTTTTGGCTAATCTCATGAACTCGGCAGTGTACTCATAGATTGTTTGATTTCCTTGTTGACACCATTGGTACTTTTAGAAGAGAATTTGCTCATAATTTAGTGGTAAGAATTCTTGTTGCAATAGGTACTTCATCGTATACCATGTATGAACTGGACCTTTTCCTTCTCTCTCTCTCCCTTCTAGCTTGTAACCTCTCCCACCAAGTGAAAGCAAGCTGGCATGCAACTAATTTAGCTCACCTTGTTAGTTTTGTTTCCATGTAGTTAAAAAAACCTTTCCACATCTGCTATCCTATCCTAGAATTCCTTAATACTCAAATTCCTATCAAATTCCAACCCTTAATTGTTGCTTGCCCTCTCATCATATCCATGAACATCTCTCCTCCCATAATCACTTTACTGCCAATGCCTAAGATAATCATGGGGATCACAAATGTCCCCTCATCTGACTCTTCATCATAGACATATTGCCTACGAGAAGGAATTGGTCGATAAATAGGGTCACCATGAGTTGCACCATCTCTTGGCCTTCTATTTCCCACCCTATTCCTGCTTGCATTGGTTTCTGGAACCTCGAGATGGCCCATAATTTCTTGAAGACATCTTTCTATACTCTTAAATATGTGGTCTAGCCATTTCTCTAGGTGTTGTTCCAAACATTGCTTCATACGTTGCAATGCGTTATCCTTTTCATGGGCTCTAGCTCCTCAATCACCATCGTGAGAACCATTATCATCATTACCTCCATCAAGGTTAGACATCTTGATTAGGGTTGTTTTTCCCACTCTAATACCACCTAACACAGTATAAAACTCAAATAGAAACATACTCCATACACAAATAGTGAAAATAAGAAGAGAAACATCTACTGGATTTTTATTGATAATAAGTTGTCTCTGAAATTATATGCAAATAAGGGTATTTATAGTGCTTTTAGATTCCTAAACCTAATAGGAATATGAAACTACTAAATAGGAACTTTATATAAACTAAAATACAATAGGAAATCCTAAATAAAATAGAAAGAAATCTAAATGCTAGTTGGAGTAGGAAAACATTAATAAGTCCTAAAAAGAATAGAAAATTTCCTAATTAATTCTAATTTAATTTCTACAACTATTGTAAGTCTTCATAATGTGTCCTAGGTGAATTAGGATTGTTGAAGATTAAAATTAATTAAAGAACGTTGCTTCCTTTTGTCTAGAGAATCTCACAGCTAGGTGTGGGATATGCTGCACAAAAAAAAATAAAAATTTATCCAAACTTGCTAGAAACTGCTATTTTTCTCCCTTTTCACACAAGCATACTTCTTAATTAAGCTCATAGAATCAAATCTATTAAAGTTAAAGAGGCCATAAAGAACATGAAGATAGGTAAAGCTTTGTGGCTCAATGGTATCCCTATAGAAATATGGAAGTGTCTTAGGGAGGTTAGAATAGCTTGGTGAACCAAGCTTTTGAATGCATACTAAAATCTAGAAAGATGACAAATGAGTAGAGGAACAATATTTTGATTCTATCTTTAAGAATAAATAAGACATTTAAATTTGTACAAACTGTCATAACATTAAATTGATGAGTCATACGATGAAGCTATGGGAAAGAGTGATTGAATGCAAACTTAAAGACACTTTAGAGAATCAATGTGGCTTCATATCTAATCGATATACAATAGAACTTATTTTTTATCAAGAAGATTAATGGACATTTATAAGGAGAAGAAGAGTGTTCTCCACATGGTATTCATTGACCTAAAAAAGCATATAATAGATTATTGAGGGAAGTTTTTTGGTGGTTGTTGGAATATAGAAGAGTCCAACTAAAATACATAAATGTCACAAGGAAAATGTATAAGGGAGTGGCTACAAGTGTAAGAATAGTGAAAAGGGATACAGATGACCCCATAATAGTGAGTTTACATTGAGAAGCGGCTTTGAGTTCATACTTGTTTACCTTAGTCATGGATGTTGAATGAGTTAATCAAAAGTTAAGAGTTTTGGAAAAGAACTCTTGAGAGTAAAAGCTTTATAGTAAATAAAAGTAATATGGAATATACTCATTGCGAGTTTAACTCTCATAGAATGAATGGTGATAAGATTAGATTGGATGGAGTTTGGGTATCAAAATGCAATCATTTCAATTATTTAGTTTCAATCATCCAAAAGAATAGAGTAATAAATAAAGATGTAACATATAGGATCAAAACAATATGGATGAAAGGGAGGAGTATGATGAGTGTGCTATGCAACTGTAGGATCCCTGAAAAAGTAAAAGGTAAGTTTTATAGATTTGTGTAGTAAGGGAAACTTTGTTTTATACAAGTCAATGTTAAGCATCTAAAGTATAACATACATACAAGATAAATGTGTTAGAAAAGTGAATGTTAAGATGGATGTCTGGTAATACGATACTAGATAATATTAGGAATGATCATAGCACATATTGGGAATAGAATGGGAGAGATTTAGTAGATGATATAATCATTAACATCAAGTAATAATGAGATTTAGTAGTAGCGACGAGTGAGAGTGTGTGACTAAAACCATCCAATTTGATCAAATAACTAAGAATTTTGATGCACGATATATATCAAAATAAAATTTAGAAGTAGTTGATTGTAATAGTAAGGTTGTTTCTACTAGAATATGAAATGAAAGAATATGTTCAAAAAAATAGATAAATTTCAATAAATTTTCAAATTTTCAAAATTTATAGATAAAATTTTTGCAAAATTTGGAAATCTAGTTAATTATGCCAAGGTTTAAACATTTGGACTAGATTGCAAAAAAATGAAAAGATTTAGCTTATTTTTGTAATCAGGCCATTTAAAATTGATATGTTATTTAAAATCATAATAAATCCTATTTAAAACTATATTTTCATTGTTTTCTATAAGCAAATCTTGTTAGCTGCTTTATATATTCCCTTTTAACTTATGTAACCATGAATTTTTAACCGACTGTTAAAATTGTGTAATTTTAATACAAAACCTTAAATTTTTAATATTTTCTTACATATAAAATTTTGAATAGACACAATTTATACTAAAAACTCCAATAAATCTTAGATTTTTACTCTCAATCCTAAAGATTGCATCAGATAATTTATATATTTTATTTGCAGGATTATGGTATTGAATTTGATGATAAGTACCATCCAATTAAAGCTTTCAAGTGCAAGTGTGGAAGCGCATATTGTCGTGACAAGTCAACAAAGTTATCTTCATCTATTCGTTGAACTCGACACTTCTGTAGTTTAAATATTGGATACAACTATTAGTTGATATATTTAAGTACATTAAAATTATATCTAATTATTATTATTAAATAAAATAATTAATAAAAATATGTCATTATTTATTTCATTATTATTGAAATATATATATATATATATATATATATATATATATATATATATATATATATATATTAATTTGTTATACAATATATATAAAAATAAAAATATAATTTTTATAAAATATAATTTTTAATGTATGTATATAAGGATAAATATTATAAGTAGTTTAATTATTAAACTTATAGTTGATAAATTGATGAAAAGAAACTTTTAAAATAAAGCTAATGGAATTAGCAGTTACAGACAGCAATATAGGTTAATTTAGCTATTTTGGATGCGTACAAGCTATTAGTTGCATCTAGCAACTAAATCAAACACTATCTTTTTATTAAATTTTATTTTGATTATAATTTTAATTTTTTGTAAGCGGAAATGGAAAGAAAAAAATCCTAAACTTTACTCTTTTTTATAATTGCATCCTAAATATTTTTTGTAACAATTGTACAATTTCACTGTTGTCAATAGTTAATGTTACAATTGTTAAAAAAAAAAAAGTTTAGATTGCAATTGTAAAAAGAATAAAGTGGGATTTTTTTTTATTTACCCTTTTACAAGAAATCTTTACTTTTGATTGGATGAAATGGAAAAAAATAGAAATGATAGTAAAGTTTTTTTTTTTTCTTGTAAAAGGATTTCAAATAAAGAGAGGAAAGAAAATTGTAATTAATTTATAGTTTTATCTATGTTTAAAAAAAAATTGAATGAAAATGATAATTTTGAAATTTTCTTATGAAAAGCATGAAGGCGCAGCGAAAGACGCAGGGTTAGTGATTATGCAATTTTAATTTTAATTAACCTAAGTGTCAAGCATCACATGAAACCAATTTCATTTCTATGTTAACAATTAACATGCCCAACATTAAGTTACTAACACTCTTGTAACACAAATTGGCCTTTTAGCTTATTTTGCCATTAGGAAACTTAACATAAAGAACAACCCTTAAATAACTTAAACAAGGTTTAGGGATTTTACCTAACGGGGCATTGAATCAAATTCAACCACCAATCCAAGAAGTTAGACCTCTAAATGTAAGTTCTCTAGTCCATTCACACGAATTTCAATGATCTCGATTACCCAACTCTTGAACTACAAAATTCTTCCTATGTGTCTCTCTCTACTTTGGCCAACCAATAACACAAGAAGAAATTTTGGTCAACTCTTGGGTGATGGTTTGGGTAATTTAATTTCCAATTATAAAGAAACAATTTTACTACACTCAAACTCAGGGTGACAACTTCTAATTGCCCTTGAGTTTAGAGGAAAAATAACTCTTTAGACTTTGTTGAGAGAAAATGTAGAAGAATAACTTTTTTTTTTTTTTTGCATGTGGCTTCCAATTTAGGGGTTTCCAACTTGGGGGTATGGAAATCCCTAAATTCACACATATATAATTAGCAGGATTTCCACTTAGGAGACATAATTGCCACAAGGCATTAGTGTTGGCCATTTGTCTTCTTCAAAGGAGTCTAATGGCTTATGTGGATGAGACACATAGGCAAGCCTTAACTTTTACATGCAAGCCTACTATACAACCTACGAAGCCATATTTTCTCTCATGACTTCATAAGCCACATTAGCCATATTTGTTCTTCTCACTAAATAATTTATATCTAATATAAATTATACCTTAATTAAACTCCTTTGATTAATAAACTTTATTTAACAATTAAATATAAGCTATTTTTCTTCTTATTACCCATTTCTTTGAATTTAGTTTCAAGTCATACAAAGGAACTTTATATTCTAATTGTAAATTAAATTCATTTAATTAATTAATTAATTAAATCATTTAATCAATTAATCAAATTAATATAATCTTGATCATTTAAGCTCTATTGTGTGCGACTTCTTAGGTTCATGATTAATTGGCAATGAAAATATAATAATAACTCTTTAATATCACTGCAATTCTTTCCATTCTCGTAAATCATAGTTAATACCTAACATAGCATTTCATGACTACCTAGTCAATGATGAATAAAATTCATCCCATTTCTTTAAACCTTGATCATACATACCATATACTAAAATCTCTTCATTACAAAGTCTCAATTACCTAGGGTCACAATATATGTCAAACCCTATTTGCTTTGGATCATATGTTCTCATCTAAATTCTAATTATTGATTAATAAGACTTACTATTGGAAACTCTTTTCTGATTAAGTCAAATTGTCCTAGCTAAGAACTTTCTTGATCAAGAGCAATTGAGATAGCATAGGACATTATCCCTATTTAATTAGGGTATTGAATCCCATCTTTACTAAATACCTATCTTTATATATAACTAGTTGAGTCAACACAAGCCAATATACTCATACATTGTATAAGTATGTAAGCAATATTTTCAAATCACCTGTAATGAGATAATCGTGTCATCTCAAGGCATGGGACTATGTGCACAAGTATAATCTAGATGACAATATATTGACAAGAATAAACTCGATGCATATGTCATCCATGTGCCACTGGTAAGTGCCCACTATCTTTGTCCCGACATCCTAATTTCAGATGGCATGAGACTTACCATTTCACTTTTATTAGTATCTCATACTAATCCATAGAAATAAATAGAGGTGACAATTTAGCCAGATAGATTATGTTCAATAAAATATCGACAACTGTGAACTAAGACTTTGTAGCATTTGTACTAGGTAGTTCCATCACTTATATTCTCAACTCTTTTATAATGGAACTTCCAACAAGAAGCTAAAGGATTGTTCTTATTAATTTTAAACATTTTAAGTTAAAAGATACATTAAAGCCATTTGTTGGAATTATGTTTACAATAAACAATACTAAGGCCATGGGGCATACCATTAGCAAAGCATTTTTTTTTTTTTTTTTGCAATTTTTTTAGTTTCTCTCTAAATTAAAGAAAAATAATAAGAGAAAAATAATCTTTATTTTCTTTTATCCTTTTATATTCTCTTCTTTCCTAAATAAGAAAAAATTTATATCCCTCTTATTTTTCTCAAGTTATTTTCCCTTCTCTTATTTTTCATGGATAGTGCTAATGAAATGTAAGATGCGCAAAAGATAGGTTCTTGCCCTTGTATCAAGAGGCCATAACCCTAAAATAATTAAAAGGCTGATTTAGTTTAATTCAAATGCAAATTTATACTTATGAAATATATATATATATATTATCAACATCTTTAAAATATTTATTATTAGTGAAGTATAATAATTGTATCGATTTTAATTTAATTTTGGTTATAAAATTCATTTTATAATTTTCTATTAAAAGAAACTATTTTCATATTATTTATTTACTCTTAGTAAAAGTCACATTCATCTTTAGAATAAGAAATCAATTTTTATTATTTACCTTAGCAAGTATTTCATGTAATTATCTCATAATATTTACATTAATTATTATTTAATCTATTTTTATTAAATAAATATTTCAAAAAAGAAAATTTTTTTAAATTTCAATTAATAATAGCCTAATCTTGTATGAAATTGTATAATGAAAAATTTTCAAATATCAAACTTTAATCTTTTTAGGGTGTAATTGTTTAAAAAAAATTCAAAGTATAATTATAAAAATAATAATCGTTTTTTTGCCACTCCCCTTTTTTATAATTATAGCACATAACTCTAATTTTATTTCAATATTAATACTCTCACTTGATTACGTGCAAAATCATTAATTAATGGCGATGAGATAATTATGCTTACTTAATTTTATGGCCATAATTTTACTGGTACGAAAGAACGGTTTGTTTAAAAATATTTATTAATTAATCACATTAATATTTTTTATTATAATTTTAATTTTTCACAATTATAGCACACAACTTTAATTTCATTTCACTATTAGTACTCTCTCTTGATTGCAAGCAAAATTATAAGTATAAGGAATGAATTAATTATACTCAATTTCATGGCCACAATTTTGCTACTATAAATGAACATTTTGTAAAAAAAAAAAAAAAATCGCCTCTTTCTACTTTTATCTTTCGTTTAAAGTTCTTGCACGTTATTACAGAATTAATTAAATTACTTAAATTATAACTAAATACTCCTTAATTTGATTAAATTACCCTTTATATCTCACCTAGTTAAGAGAGAAAGAGAGATGATGATGATGATGAAATAGGTTTTAGGAAATTGTAAAATTTTGTTTAGTATAGATAAGGGTAAAATTGAAAAAAAAAATTAATTAATGTTTTTTTATCTTCTCAAAACAATAAATAATTTTGTACAAATAACATTTAAAAAATGACAAATAATAAAAGTGAAAGGAGGAAATATTAATTAATCATGTGTGCCATATTATTCTAATTATAATTTTAATTTTTCACAATGATAGCATATACTTTTCATTTTATTTCAATGTTAGTACTATCACTTGACCACGTGCAACATTATTAATTATTGGTGATGAGTTAATTATACTCAATTTTGCTACTACAAAGGAATATTTTGTTAAAATATATTTATTAATTAATTATCACGATCCGCTTTTTAGAGTTGGGTTGGCATTAGAACTCATTTTATCCACTTTTAGAGTTGGGTTGGCACTAGAACTCATTTAAGGGCATCAAAATATGATGGAATAGGTTGCTCCATCGAAGAAGAGGAAACAATAGCCTCCAGGGTCTTATACCTTCTTATAAGTCATCTTCAAGGCCTAGATTAGAGATCCCTATCATTGATCCTTGTATCGAATATAGGCTCTCTAATGGACAACTTCATCACTAGAAGATCTCGATAGATTTCAATGCTCTTTAGCTCAATGGTATTGGAATTATATTAAGGATCGTAAGGTCTTGAATTTTAGTCCCAGTAAAAGCCAATTATAAATTATATACACACACACACACACACACATACAAGTATCAGAGACGGATTTAGCAAGGGTTCAAAATTCCATTGCAAAAATATTGATTAGCAATGGATCAGTGACAAATTCATTGTGGATACTTTAGCACCAAGGGTTTTAGTGACAAACAAAATTCATCAATGAAAGTCAATTTTGTGAATTAGTTATGATTAATGATGGATTATGGTTATCGCTAAAAACTTCATCGTTAATGGGCTTTAGCAACGAATCAGTGACGGATCCATCACTAGCCTATATTTTTATGATGGATTTGCAATAGATTTTGCAATGAATCCATCAATGATACCTCATTTTTTTTGTAGTGAAAGATCTTGATAGATTTCAGGTTCAAAATAGCAAAAGAACACAGTAATGGGCATATGGATCTCTAGCTCAAGGGCAGAAAAAGGTTAATTAAACCAAACAAAAGGAAAGCTAAAAAAAAAAAAAAGGGGAATGACACCTTTAACTAAGAAGGCTAGCAGGCACCCCAATCTAGGGTTTTAAGTGATCGAAGTGAAATCGCAAGGGAGATCATTGATGAATCCTGCCATGTTGTGCACTACGAAAGTATGTAAAATAAAGTAAATACACAAAACACTAATATTTACGTGGTTCACCATTCCCACATAGGGTTATATCTATGAGCATGTCATCTTCCACTATCAATAATAATAAATCATCAATTATAAGCTTACAGTTATACTACCCATAAACCCAATTACACTAAAAAATTTGGTAATAGTAAATACATTAGTTAGTACTCTCAATTTCCTCTAAACATAACCCAATATATTTACTATTACAACTACTACACTACAAGGGGTGTCTTCAACTATAATAGATAATAATCCCTTCTTTTGGATTATCTCCTTTCTTTACTTTAGATTAAAGCCTTTTTTCCTTCTATGAGACTGCAATGGGCAAGAGCCCCTCATCAATGGGCAAGCCAAATCGTCTCTCTACAATGAGCGACAGCTCCACTCCATGAGTTGAAAACCATTCTTCAGGGCAAGCCACTCTCCATGGGCAAAGCTAAATAACCTTTCTACTATTCTCCTATTTATAGTGTTAATCCCCTCAATCCTAATCTGATTAGGAGTTTTACTCAATTTAGGAATAACACTAAAATAGGAATTCTACTCTATATAGGAAATATACCTCTATCATATTGAGGAATATTTCTCCCACTCAAATTATTAAGAAAAGGTATTCTAAATCAACTAGGATTTTGGGTCCTAAATCTAACAATCTCTACCTTGACACAAAATTTATCAACCATTCATACCTCAAATTCTTGGATGTCATCAAATCATTAATTCTTCATGCTTGAGCTTGAATCCTTCAAATCTTCAATTCTTTAATCTTCATCATAGGTATAACTTGCTTCTTTCTTCAAAAACCTTTGCATCCTCAACATCTTGATTTCGTATTAAGAGCTCTACCTTAATTTCAACTCTCTGCCATCACCATTATTGCTTATGCGACTTTTTACATGTTGCAATAACTCTACCTTTAACTAAACTCACTAAGATCATCCCCAAGCTTTGATATCAATTGTTGTGTATTGTGAAAGTGTGTAAATTACAAGGAAATAAAATAAACACGCAAAACACTAATATTTACGTGGTTCACCCTTTTCACATAGGGCTATATCCATGAGCATGCCATCTTTCGCTATCAACAATAATAAATCATCAATTACAAGGTCAAAGTTATGCTACTCTTAAATCCAATTACACCCAAGAGAACCCTCACAAAAAACTGCTAATAGTAAATACACTAGTTAGTCCTCTCAATCTCCTATAGACATAACTCAATATATTTACCACTACAATGACTAAACGACAAAGGGTATTTTTAACTACAATGGACAATAATCCCTTCTTTTGGATTCTATCCTTTCTCCACTTTAGGCCGAAGCCTTTTTCCCTTCATGAGACTATAATGGGCAAAAGCCCCTCATCAATAGACATAGCCAAATCCTCAACAATTGGCAAAGTTTCTCTCTATAATAGGCAACAGCCCCACTCCATGGGCTAAAAGCCACTCTCCATGGGTAAAGCCACTCTCCAAAGGTAAAGCCAAATAACCTTTCCACCATTCTCTTACTTATAGTATTAATTCTCTCAATCGTAATCTAATTAGGAGTTTCACTTAATTTAGGAATAACACTAGCATAGGAATTTTACTCTATATAGGAAATATACCTTCATCCTATTGAGGAATATTTCTCCCACTCAAATTATTAAGAAAAGGTCTTTCAAATCAAATAGGATTTTGGGTCATAAATCCAATATACCAATTATGGATTCGATGTCGTAGTAAGCTTGAAACATTGATCCATGATTGTGGTTAAGGTTAGTAGCTATAGTTGGAAGATTCAAAGAAAAATCGAACTAGTAAAATTGACAAATATAAAGAAATAGGCTTTTAAACCAATATGGTAATTTTATAGGTTTCTTTTTCATTTTGCTTTCATTTTTTTATTAAACTTAGGTTTAAATATTTACAAATTTTGTGTCACGACCCAACCTATGGGCCGGACCGGCACTAGGACCTGGGCCAGCCTAAAGCCCCCGAGGCCCGTAGTAAGCCTTAACTATTCATTTACCCAACTCTAAGGCCCATTTGGGTCCAATTTCAAGAAAACAAACGGACAGAGTCCGGCCATAAAATGGACTTACCAACGGGGAGTTTTCGACTCACCCGACCTGTAAACACAATATATAGTCAATTGGGGAGCTCAGCTCACCCTCCACATACTCATCAACATAATAATAAATGGGAGCTCAGCTCCCTCATCCAATCCATCAAACATGCATAGCATATTAAGTTTACAGGTCCCAAAATAATAATTTAGTTTACAGACCCAAATCAAATAAACATTTCTAACACATGCGGAAATTCTAAGATTTAACAAGTTTATACAAACAGTAATAATTGACCTGCGAGGGAGAAAGCAGGTTAACCTCAAAAATATCCTCCTGTGGCCTGAAAAAATTTTTGAACAGGAGTGAGCGTTCGACTCAGAGAGTAAAATATCAATTTTAACCATAATCCCTATAACTATCTAAAACTAATGCACCCTGTAGAGTGAAATGCAACATCAACAACATTTTCACATCATAACATCAAAAAGGTAATTTGGAGCACTCACACACCCTGTAGTATCAACCATAACATATGGGAGCTGATCCCTATCTGACTCTCTTAAATCCAACCTGGTGCCAGCGAATTACTCAAGCTCGGACTTCCACTTAATAACCAAATCGAGGGTCCCAGCGAATTACTAAAGCCGTGACTACCTCTCGAAGGATCAGGTCCCAGCGAATTACTCAAGCTGTGACTACACATTCCTATAAATAGTCCACACCAGATCACACGCACGCCAACGCACTCACAGTGCTCCAAATTACCACAACAATATCAATGGCACATCAACAGTTATGAATGTAACATAAATCGAGCCTAGAGTTTAACTACATAAATATATGCATATAAGTGATGCATGGGCATGATTGAACATATAATAATATCGAAATTACAATTAAAATTAATATACTAATCACAGACTTGACGACAATCACTGGCGGTGGGCGGAGGAAGAAGGTCATCGCTCACGACAATTTTATTACAATCATTTAATAAATTTGACTCAATACAAACAAAGAAAAAGACCAATACGTCTAAGTCGTGCCAAAATCCGTGAGTCTCCCTATACCTAGGACCTACCCAACCCGCAAAGGGCTCAAAACACACTTCTATATCCACAATCCATATATCCACAACTCAATCACATCACACAGCCCTCCTGGGCCCATCAAATCAATCACCCATCACAATACGCAAAATTTCAATTTAGTCCTTATTATTGATCATTTTTGCAAAAACTGCCCAAACAAGCTCTAAAAATTATAAAACTCTGCCCCGCGGTCCTTAGAAATATTACTAAGCTATTGCAAAAAGAATCGTAATTTTCAAAGCTACCACGAAGATTTTATGGATTTTTAATCCTATTTAAGCACTAGAAAATTACGAAAAAGCAAGGTTTGGGTTTACCTTTGCGATTCCGACTTGGGAACACGCCGGATGCGACAATGGTGGGGTAGCCAAAACCTCGATCCAATTCGGAGACTTTTCCGGTGGTAGTGCATGCAGTAGGAAATTCACAGATCCAGGACAATCACGAATTTCCTCGAATTGAGGATACCTACGAAGCCCAATAATAATATATAAAAATCGGGTGTTACATTCTTCCCCTTACGTAAAATTCGTTCTCGAATTTTACACAAGGCGTAATAAAGCACATGATTATACATTGAGCAGATAGGGGTACTTGCTACGCATGTCCCGTTCGACTCCAGTGCACTCTTCCACCGATCGCTCCTCCACAAAACCTTAACCATAGGGATCTGCTTGGATCTTAGCCGTCTTACTTGGTAGTCCACTATGGCTCTGGTTGCTCCTCAAATGTCAAGTTCTCTTTAGCTCTATCACATCCATCAGAGTACATGAGAAGGATCGGAATATATTTCTGAGCATAGAGATGTGAAACACGGGATGAACGTGAGAAAGGTTGGGTGGTAGCTCCAACCAGTGAGCAACGCTCCAACTCTATCGGTAACCTCAAAGGACCAATATACCGATGTGCCAACTTGCCATAATTTGCAAATCTCAAGACTCCATTCATTGGAAAAATATTCAGGAATAAATAGTCGCCATCGCAAACTCCACATCCTCCGTGCGGGTCTGCATAACTCTTACGCCTCGAAAAGCTGTTTTGATCGTTCCCTGATTAAAGGAACTATCTCTGAAGTGTACTGCACTAGGTCTACATCATGCACCTTCGCTTCCCCCATTTCTGTCCAACACAGAGGAGACCTACACTTTCTTCCATATAATGCCTCATAGGGTGCCATCCCTATGCTGGAGTGGTAACTGTTGTTGTAGGCAAACTCCACCAAAGCTAGCTGCTCATCCCATTGACCTCCAAAATCCAAGACACTCATGCGAAGCATGTCTTCCAGTGTTTGGATTGTCCTTTGCATCGTCTGCATGCGAGGGTGGAAAGCCGTACTAAAGTTCAACTGTGTGCCAAGTGCCTCCTGCAACTTTCTCCAAAACCGAGAAGTGAACTGGGGCCCTCTGTCAGATATTATGGAAGCTGGAACTCCATGCAATCTGACTATTTCTTGAATGTAGAGTCGGGCGTACTGTGCCACAGAATATGTAGTCTTCACAGGCAAGAAGTGAGCTGATTTGGTCAAGCAGTCTACAGTTACCCATATCGAATCATATCCTCGCGTGGTACGAGGCAACCCAGTCACAAAATCCATAGTGATCATTTCCCACTTCCATTCAGGATAGGAGCTCTTCAGCCTTCACGACGGTCTCTCGTGTTCAAACTTCACCTTCGACAAGTCAAGCACTTGGACACAAAGTCTGTATGTCTCTCTTCATGCCATTCCACCAATAGTTATCTTTCACATCATGGTACATCTTGGTGGAACCTGGGTGGACACTGTACATTGTGTAGTGTGCCTCTCTCATGATTTCATTCCTGAGGTTGTCCATATCGGGCACACATATCCTAGAACCTTGCACTAGGGCGCCATCATTGGCGAATCCGAACTCACCACCTTCACCTTGCTGTACTCTTTCTATGATCTTCATCAATTGTTGGTCTCTGTGCTGGGAAACTCTAACTCTGTCCCGCAAATCTGGCCTCACTGAAAAATGAGCCAACAATACCCCCTCATCTGAAAGATCTAGGATTAAACCTTGATCCATCAACTCATGTATTTCCTGAATCAACGGTCTCTTCTCTGCTGAAATGTGCCAAATCGCTGAAGATTTTCTGCTCAAAGCATCTGCTACTACATTGGCCTTCCCAGGGTGGTACTGGATGGTGCAATCATAATCTTTCAAAAGCTCCATCCATCTCCTCTGTCTCAAGTTTAAGTCCCTCTGTTGGAAGATGTACTTCAAACTCTTATGGTCGGTGTATATCTCGCACACTTCACCATACAGGTAGTGTCTCCAGATTTTTAGTGCAAAGATTACAGCCGCCATTTCCAAATCATGGGTGGGATAGTTCTGCTCATGCCTCTTCAGCTGCCTTGAAGCATAAGCCACTACTTTTCCATTCCGCATCAAAACACACCCTAGGCCAACTCAAGGCGTCCACAGACAGTGTATCCTTCACCGCTCATAGGTAGTGTTAACACAGGCGATGGTTAGACACTCCTTATCCTCATCATTATAATCGACTCTATCTAGCTCTCTTCCTGTCCTTTGCATCTTATCCACTTCCCTTTTCCTATTTTTGGTATTGTTGGTATCTTTTCAACCTGCTGTACTTATTCCTTAATTTTAGTCCTATCTCATCCTTACACCTTTTCCTTCAAAGATGTCTATCCCATCATCAACTTTAACTTTCTTTTTATTTCTTAGTCTTATCTTGATTACTAGTTTCATTACTTCGAGAATTCTAACCCTATGATTTACTCCTACCAGCACATTCTTCACCTTATGTAACACTTATAATTACCCATAGAGAATTTTTTTTTTTTGTACCCCCTTTTTTCCAACTTAACTATCAGAACATTATCATTCCCTACCAGCCTTAGTAGGAAATTGCTTATCCTGGATGAATATGAGCCCCATAAACTATAAGTTCCATCTGAACTAACACTACCAGTAGGAAATATGTGTCATGCCTTAATTCCAAACAAGATACTTCACGTGTTCATTCTCCTTAATATAATCATATATACTGCCCATAGCTTTCTAAACTTCAACCTCAAATTACCCATCAGCAACAATTTCATCTATTGAAACTCATCCATAAATAGTACTTCATCTAGCTCATAGTTTAAAGCGATTCATAAGCCTTAGTAGCTAACTCAATTTAACTCCTGTCATTACTCGATCGTCCTTTCATACTTAACACTAGGTATGCACTTACTGTCATTCTCATATCAGAAATTGTATATGAATTGGTGCCTATCAAAATCTCAAATAACTAGGTCTCCTTGCCTCGTCTCGCTCCTTATATAACGCTCTGGAATCAAAAACACGAGCTAAACTTGAAAAGAAAGAAAAATATCCTCTATATTCAACTACGCCCGATTGTCCATATAATAATGTTTAACCTATGTTTCTTAGTTTTTCTCTTCAAATTTCATCATCTCCTAGCACAATTGTGCTCTACCTATAAGGTATCATCTGTATGAACCCTTTACATTACCATCGTCCTTACTGACATAATACTTTTTAAATTATTAACTTTACATATAATCGACCTATGAATCATATATATCATAATTTATATAGTGCACTTAACCATTTTTGAATCATGAAAGATTTCTCTCGCTAATAGATTCTTCAAACACTAATTCCACCCTTATCTATGGTCATTAATTTGATCCTTAAACTTTCTAGTGATTTATTACCATCCATACTTGTCACTTTTTATTCTACCCCTACTGTTGCTCTGTCATTATTGCGTCCATTGCAAAGTAATTCCATTGATCACACTAAAAATGTTTGCTGACATTCATAACTAACCTCTAACTACCTTCTCACTATCTCAAAAGTCTAACCTAAAACCTATGTGTCATTATCTATCATTCTTTTCCTCTCATCATACCTATTTGATCCCTTAGATGACTTTTATTCAACTTACGCTTACTAACTTCTCTTTCTCTACCTATTTAGGTAGTCCATAATACCATCGCACACCTTCTAACATTTACTCATTATTATTGTATTCCATACCTCCATCACTTTTCTCACTAATGTGGTCCCATTTTGGGTTTTCCATCCTTGTCATTCTCATTGCCAAGAATAACACTTAGCCTATCCTATATCTTAACTTTGTTCCTTTTATTATGCGCTCTTTAGGTTGTCCTTTCATTTATTTCCTTTGTCTTACCCAAAATAAAACTTGACTATTCTATCCCTGGTTCCATTCTTCTTCCTAACATAATAGCTGTACTTGCTAACTATATCTTCGAGTCTCTATCGCGTTATCATATGTCCTGCTACTTAGATTTGGTCCTTTGACCACTCTAGCTAGTACTTCCACTAGCATTTAGATTATATTGCATCTGCAATCAATTGTCCAAACTTTCATTCCGCACTTTCTTTATCCATTGGCCTTCTGTGATTTATCTTCGCTAATTTATTACTCTTAACACTATTATAATTAGATTATACTATTGTTTTGAATAATTTGAAATTAGAAAGGAACTCAGTAAATTACAGTCATACTTTTATTGTATGATCTCTATTCTTATCCTTTAGCTTACATAATACCCTTACCACCTCGAGAACTGATTCTGTAGTAATTTTATTTATTTGTTATTATTATTATTATCCATGTTTACTCAATTAGCCAAAACTTAAGGTTGCACCCAAACCCGTCATCCAATTCAAAGGATTTACATCCATCGTGATCGATTATATATGATTCCTATAATAGAACTTGCATCCTCCGCAGATACCCGAGCCAACTTCTCTCTACCACACTCTACGGTCCATCCGGGGTACTATTTTGTTGGTCACCATTATTAGTAATAACTTTCGATCCCTTACAAAAGATACGACTATACCCTAACTTTCTGATACAAAGATACTACCTTTACCACCTTGACAACAACCATGTCAAATTAATGACTATCCTATCATATTCTAGCTGTGTGAATCTTAAATTCATAATTTCTCCTTTCCATAGGTAGTAGGGTTGTACTTTATTTCATACTGATACACACAAGGTATACTATTCTCACTAAGTTCTAACCAAATGTTTGTCATCGCAAAACCATCCAAAATTCCATGCTGAATACTAGATAATCTCACTCTATAAGTGTCACCTTTACTTTGTAACTAATCCGAAACCTCTGGTCTGATGGCAATTCTTATTGTAACTCTAGCTCATGCTAGGGTAACTGAGTCATTGACTCTAGTTATCACCCCACTGTGACCTCTCAATATTCTAACTCTAGACCCTAACTAGGAGTTCCCAACTCCTCTACAGATATAGAACTCTGTTATGGTATTATTGTACCAAAGCAGACCGCTGCAAACATCCTCATCATAAGCACTACAGGAAGTACGCGACTCTACACAATAATCTCATGCCGGCACTATAATCTGCGACACGAGCAGGACATCGAGAACATTGTATAGTTACTACGATACGCCCCGACAGCTAGGTCTCCTAATTTCTTATATCTCCATAATCTTCTATTATCACACACTTATTATGACTGGGTCATCTACTGTTGCCAGAGTGGTATCCTCATCCTTATCTAGGCAACCGTACCTTTAAGACTCACTTTTATGTACTCGTGCCTTACGAAATGGGCACACCATTTAATCACATATGCCAAAAATATAACATTTCTTGGAGTACGTATCCTCATGATAGACCTCACATGTCTACTAACTCTATTTCACATTTCTGTGTACTCCACGAAAATCAAGACACTAACTGAGGTAATCTTATATTTCCCAGGCATAACGTAGAATCTAGAAACAAAGAATTACAGAAAAGACGAAATGAATCCTATACTCCGCATGTGACTCCTAGTAGACTCTTCCCAACACTTAGATAACTTTTCCCTATGAATCGGAGCCTAAGCTTTGATACCACATCACACGACCCAACCTATGGGGCTGGACCCACTAGGACACAGGCCACCTAAAGCCCCAGGCCCGTAGTAAGCCTTAACTATTCATTTACCCAACTCTAAGGCCCATTTGGGTCCAATTTCAAGAAAACAAGCGGACAAAGTCCGCCATAAAATGGACTTACCAACGGGAGTTTTCGACTCACCCGACACTGTAAACACAATATATAGTCAATTGGGAGCTCGGCTCACCCTCCACATACTCATCAACATAATAATAAATGGAGCTCGGCTCCTCATCCAATCCATCAAACATGCATAGCATATTAAGTTTCTGTGTCCCAAAATAATAATTTAGTTTACGCACTCCAAATCAAATAAACATTTCTAACACATGCGAAAATTCTAAGATTTAACAAGTTTATACAAGCGGTAATAATTGACTGCGAGGAGAAAGCGAGTTAACCTCAAAATATCCTCCTGTGGCACGAAAAATTTTTGAACAGAGTGAGCGTTCGACTCGAGAGAGTAAAATATCAATTTTAACTATAATCCCTATAACTATCTAAAACAAATGCACCCTGTAGAGTAAAATGCAACAACAACAATATTTTCACATCATAACATCAAAAAGTTAATTAGGAGCACTCACACACCCTGTAGTATCAACCATAACATATGGAGCCGATCCCCTATCTGACTCTCTTAAATCCAACCCGGTGCCCGGTAATTACTCAAGCTCGGACTTCCACTTAATAACCAAATCGAGGGTCCCAAATAATTACTCAAGCCATGACTACCTCTCGAAGGATCGGGTCCCAGTGAATTACTCAAGCGTGACTACCCGCCCTATCCATAGTCCACACCACATCACACGCACGCTAACGCACGCACCGCTCCAAATTACCACAACAACATCCATGGCACATCATGATTATGAATGCAACATAAAATGTGCCTAGAGTTTAACTACATAAATATATGCATATAAGTGATGCATGGGCATGCTTGAACATATAATAATATCGAAATTACAATTAAAATTAATATTCTACTCACGGACTTGACGACAATCATTTGGCCGGTGCGGAGGAAGAAAGGTATCATTCACTGATAATTTTATTACAATCATTTAATAAATTTGACTCAATACAAACAAAGAAAAAGACCAATACGTCCTAAGTCGTGCGAAAATCCGTGAGTCTCCTATACCTAGGACCTACCCAACCAAAGGGCTCAAAACATACTTCTATATCCACAATCCATATATCCACAACTCAATCACATCACACAGCCCCTCCTGGGCCCATCAAATCAATCATCCATCACAATACGCAAAATTTCAATTTAGTCATTATTATTGATCATTTTTGCAAAAAATTTGCCCAAACAAGCTCTAAAAATTATAAAACTTTGCCCCGATCCTTAGCAATATTACTAAGCTATTGCAAAAGAATCGTAATTTTAGGCTACCACGAATATTTTATGGATTTTTAATCCTATTTAAGCACTAGAAAATTACGAAAAAGCAAGGTTCGTTTACCTTTGCGATTCCGACTTGAACGCTCGGGATGCCTGACAATGGTGGGGTAGCCAAAACCTCGATCCAATTCGGAGACTTTTCCGGTAGCTGGTCTATCTGGCCGGAAATTCACAGATCCGGACAACTGTCGAATTTCCTCGAATTGAGGATACCTACACGAAGCCCAATAATAATATATAAAAAATCAGGGGTGTTACATTTTGATAATATTTTATTTTATTGTGAGTTTATAAAAAAAAAATTTATTTTACTCACAAAACATACAACCTTAATAAGATTAATTTAATTTGTAAGAACTAAAATTTACTTTTTCTTTTCTTAGTATGGAAATTGGGGAAGTGGAACTCGAACCTAACTTTTTTGTGTGAGTGGTATGCCTTCAACTATTAGACCAAGCCAAACTAGGAAAAAATTTACCATCCTTATAGGATTTGAGTGCTAAAAGGCATTCCCAAATTATTTAATATGGATGAATGTACAATTAAAATAATTTGAAGAGAAAATTTAGCTTTTGTGCACCAAACTATTTAAAGATATTTTTAATTGTAAATAAAAAAATATAAATTAATATCATTAAATTTATAGTTATGTTTAATTGCAAAAAAAAATAAGTTGTAATGATTTAAATGGATAAAAAATAAGGAAATTTACGTTTTTTCGTCCTTGAGGTATGTCATAATTAACACTTTTGTCTCTTTGTTCTAAAAAGTCAGTAGTTTCATCCTGTATTTTAATTTCGTCAAAGTAAAGGTACTCCCATCAAAATTGCCTTTAATGAAGCATGAAATGACCATAGTACCATTGATTAATTTGAAAAATCCTTTAAAAAACTGCCACATTCTCACACAATATAAGCATGCTTTACACAACATTCTCTCAGGCATTTCATAAAAAGGAGACATGCATTGCGCACAAAGTAAATAAGTATGAAGAAGATTCCAATTAAAAATCTCAATATAACCTAAGGATCAACAATAAACAAAATTGGTCCCCTCTCCATCAACACTTCCTTGCTGCTTACGCTTCCTCCTCTCCTCTCTATCTCTTCCTCACTTACTCTTGTTCGCCTCCACCACTCATTTTATATCCCTTAGAAATAAGAAAGAAATAGCCCATTTTACCCTTATCTCTTGCTCAACAAAACCTCGTAGATCATCATACGAAGACTACCATTAACTTGCAAGCTACTCCTCGTGGAATAGCCTCATCACTTGTACAAGTTTATGAATTGATTTATTATTGTAGCTTCAATGTCTTGAAGCAGAGCACCAAAGGTGGCGATTGCTTTTAGAGTGAAAGATGAGGAAAAAGTCCAAGCGATGGGCACATGCGATGGTTCTAGTGTTGCACCAAGGCCACCACTAACTTCTAGTGGCTCCTCCATTTCCCAAGCTAATTCAAGTTGGAAAAAAATTGGAACTAATTTGAAGCTTATGTAGATCGAATAAGATTAGAGATTAGAGAGAAGGATTTATTTTGGTTTACAATTAAGGGAAGGGGAAAAAAATTAGGGGATTAAGGGAAGGATTGATCTTGGTTTATGATTGAATTCAGGTTGTGAACTATCGAGTTGTGCTTTTGGATACAATCAAATTCTACTATTATTTTTGAGGTTTTACATGAAGGTACATTGAATTTAGGTGGTTTGAATTTAGAGAAAGTAAGGGAATGGGTATGTGAGAGAAATGAGGGGGAAATGGGCGGTGTCATGATTTTGGGCAGAGGAGAGAACCAAAGAGAGAGAAAGAATGAGGGTATTTTAGGAATTGATAATGTTTCTCTATCATTTAACCTTTGTATCCCTCTAACTTAATGGAAAAATGACATAAATTTGGATGGAAGGGCTCAAGTGTATAACAAAAATAAAATACAAGGATATAACCGTTGGTCTTTAAAAATAGAGGGATAAAAATATTAATTATGCCATACCTTAAAAAACATAAAAGTAATTTTCTCAAAAAAATACAATGATGCAATTAAGTGTTGACCAAAGGTAAATGGGTCAATTTGTACTGTCCCTAAGAATAAGAAAAGAACTCTTAACACTTTTATTTAAAAAAAAAAATCTAACACCGTGTTAAAGAAAGTCAAGAGAAGAGTAGTATTTAATTTATGGGATAAGAAATAAAAAATTAAAATAAATAATTTTCTTATTTGGTTGTTTGAAGAATAAGAAAAAATTTTCAAAAATATAATTTTCTTGTTAATGAAGAACAATTTTAATATCTTTTAAAAGTAAAATTAGATTTAAAAAGAGAGAATTTATCCCTTCTTATTTTTTTTTATTTTTTTATTTTACAAAACTCCAAGTGTGAGATATTATTTTTCTCCCTCCTCTTTTTCCTTTTTCACTTTGAGTTCTTTAGAGTGACCATGGTGTGTATTTTTACCACTGATTACCCTCTCTCTTATTCTTTTTACATTTGTTTTTTATTTTAGTTTGTATCTTTCTCCATAATATTCAGATCTATATTCTTTTGAAATAAATTTGTTTATTCTCAATTTACTCTTATTGATAAATCTAAATTTTATCTCATCCTTTAGAAGTATTTATTATGGATTTTGTATGTCCTCCTTTTTGTGAGGATTTGCTATTTCTTCCTCTCTATTTTTTTTATCATGGAGTTATTAGGCATTTTGTTTTGTTTTTTGAGTATAAGTGTAATGATAGGAAGTAGAGATTTCTCTTTATGAGGATATAAAAGTTTGATAATTTCCAGATCCGACTTGTAGAAAGAATGTGAAGTTAAACAGTGGTAGATTACCACTAAGTAGAGTATACTTCTCACCAAATGGCCAACTTAAATACTCTGTTAACATGATTAGGTCTTTCAAATTAAAATAATTACTATGATATTTTGTATAGGTTTTTATCTTAAACTTTCTTATATAAAATTGTAGTAGTATGAAATTTTATATTTCAAATTTATATTCTGTCATCATTTAATGACAACTTTATCTTTTATTTAAAAAAAAAAATATATTATTTGTTCTTTTATCTTATAATTTTCTAGTCCTTCTTATTCTTCTAAAATGAGGTGATTTATGTTGGTTAATAAATAAATTTATTCTTTAATTTATTGATCAAAATTTAATATATGGAATTAATTAATATTCACAAGTTAATTTTAAAATGCATAAATTAATATAAAGAAATATTAATTCTGGTTAGAAAAAAAAATCTCAATTAAGACGTAATGTAAATCGATTCGAGAGTATGCGTCACCTTTTAAGAACTAAGAAAATAAAATTGAGAAAAGACAAATGACCTCATAGATTGAATTGGACAATATTGAAGGTCCAATTTGATGACAGAAAGTCTCGAAATTTAAGAAGTGTAAGATCAAACATGTACAAAAGATAAAGAAATATTAATTCTAAAAAATTCAAGATAAAAAAAAGATTAAGAAACAAGAAGCGTAATCAATTTTTTTATAATTAAGAGTTAGTTTGGTATTATTATTTAAATTATTATTAGGAAAATATTACTTTAAATATATTAATTAAAGATTATCAAAAGTTTATATTAAGTAAATTTCTTTTCCTCACCTAGATGTGAGATCTCTCCTTGTTTTATTAAATTTCCTTCAATTCTTCGTGAGTTCACTCCTTCTCCTTTATTTCCTTCAATTTTTTTTTATTTTTTAGTATTTTATATTGCATTATTTCAATACATTTTATATCTATATTATACTTAGATTTGTTTTTAGATTTGTTTTTATAGATATATTTTGAATTTTTTGTTTTCTTCTTTTGTGAGAATATGTTGTTTAATTTCCTCTTTTATAAAGTATGTTGTCTCTCCATATTAATTATAGAATTATTGAGTGTAGTATTTTGTTATTTGAATATGAGATATAAATTTTCTCTTCAATAAAAGATTAAAGTTTAATAGTTATCAAACTGAGTTGGTAAAAAGACTTTGAACACTACAAATAATACTTTTTAAACATCATTTTGTATATGATGTGAAAGTAATAAATAATATTAAAATAATATATTTAGAAATCAAGATAACATATAGAATAAAAAATAATATATATAATATTATACATAATAGCACTGTAAATTAATATATAAAGTATTGTTAAAAACTTTAAATTAAGGGATTTATATGTATCACTAAATACTTACTAATAATTATTGTCAATAGCATGTTTAAAATTTTTAACAGTGTATAAAGTATGATATTGAAGTCTAAATTTATTATAATGAAAGTCAAAAAGTAATATAATGCTAATGATTGAAACTTTTTTTTTTCTGATTAGGCAATTCAAATATTTTATCTATACAATCAGATCAATTAAATTAAAATAATTATTATTATTCTTTTTTATGTAAATATTTTATTTTAAATTTATTAATGGAGAAGATAATATTACATGACGAGTGTAGCATGTGGAGAGGGTAACATTACCCAATACCCACCACCAAATCTTCCAAAGCATATCAGCCAAAGTGGAGAATTTTCCCATCACAACAAACTTCCTAGGTGGATATAGTGACCTCTTAATTGGCATGATTCCCCTTTTTATAGTTTACCTTCCTAATTATGCATTAAATTGATTACTCTAAAAAAATTAGATAATGTTGATAGGAAATTTAACCAATAAATCACAAAATAAAAAAAATGATATTTAATATTTTTAATATATAAATTATTTTTTGTAAAATAAATAGTGCTTTTGGAAATCAAGTGAGATATATTTGTAGATGCCACCTAGTTTATAAATAAATTTACATTTTCGTCCATTCATGAGTACTTTACAATCATTTGGTCTACACATATTAAAAAAAAAATGCCCTTTACAATCATTTTGATATTTATGAAAACTTTTTATTTGACTTTTTGTAAAAATTGTATCATTTAAAATCACTTGGTTATTATTTAATAGCTTAATAGATTAGCACTTAAGTATATGTGTCAGTACTGTCAAAAGTCAAGTTTTAAATATGATGATGTTCTTTAAAAGAAATAAAAATTATAATATATTGAAATATATTATTTAAAAATCTAAATTTATAAAAAATTATTAAATAAACTTTTTTAAAAATAAAGATGTTACACTAATATTTCACTCATTAAATACTTATTTTATAATATAGAAAGTTACAGCTTTATATTTAGGAAACAATAAAAACTTAAAAAGGAAAAAATCTTTTATAATTATTAAAAAATAAAAAATAATAGAAAGAATCTGAGTTTACAAATTGTGCCACTATACAACACTCGGTTATCCCATCTACCAGTCAACCGTAAACAACTGCACTCAGTCAACCTTGTCATCATCGTCATCATCTTCATCCTCAATTTCATCGGTTCTCTCCCAACACGATTCTCTCAAACACTTGAACACGACGTCGTTTATCCACCCAAAGCACCCATATTCGCCACAACACATCTCTCTCAATCTCCCGAAAAACCCTTTATCTCCAACTTCAGGCGGGCTCGACATCGGTTGCAAGTAAGCCAAAGCCGCCTGCTTAACGAGCGGGTTCTTGATCGGGATCTCGTACCAGCTGGAGTTGTGGGTGGGTGAGGAGATCGTAGGAGGTGAGACCGGCAATAGGTCCTTGAGGCTGGTGTAGGTGACGGGCTGTATGGCTATCATCTCTATATCGGAAATTTGAAAAGAAGGATTGAAGCCGTTGTGGAAGAGAAAGCTGGAGTTCAATTCGACATTATTAGTGTCCGTCATCTTGGGGTTTTTGGTTGGTGCTGTAACTGTTTCCATAATGAATTAGCGGAGAATTCAAAGGAAGGAGCAGAGAGATTCAGACATAGATTAAGTTTTTGGTAATAGAATGTTAGTTTGGTGGTAGAGAATCTAGATATTGAGAACAGAGCTTAGTATTTGGTTTGAAATGCGAGTTGGGACTTGAGAGGAAAGGGGATAGAAATTAGAGTAGATGGTACTTTAATATATATAAATTTTAATTTGTGATATAAAATTTTTAATTTTTAATTTAAATAATATATAATTTTTTATGATATTTAGTAGTTAATTATTAAATTATTTTTATTAAAGTGATATTTATTAAATTAAATTTTTTATTTTTTAATGTTAATTTGATGTTTATTAAAAAATTAATTTTAGTGTCATTTATTAATAATTTTAATGATTTAAATTATATAAATTAATATTTTATTTATTTAAAAAATTATAAAAATATAATTTTTTAATTTAATAAATATTATATTATTATAAATAATTTAAAATTTAATTATTAAAAATCATCAAAGAATTTTATTTTATTAAAATTAAAGTTCAAATACGTTATTATAAGTATCGAGGTATTGTCTACATATTTAGCCAATTAGAGAGGGGACGCGGGAGGTGATGTGCACGAGAGGTGAGAAAAGGTTCACTCGCTTGGACTGAGAGTGATGTCACGAGCCATTAAGGGAGGGACACTTTGGCTTATCTTGTTATGTTTTCTACTCAGCGTCTTTAGAAATTAAAATTTTACAAAATTTAATTAATTTTTTTTATCAATTCTAATATTTAAAATATAAAAAATTTATTAAAAAAATTAGTTAAATTTAGTTCAGTTCTCAAACAATCATAATTTTTTATGATTTCTATATTTTTTAAAATATTTTTTTTAAATTTAAAAAGAATTAAATTCTTTTAACTATTATATTTTTTAATATAAAAATTAACAAAAAAAATCAATTCAATTAAATTATTATAAAATTTTAGGATTATACTCAATAGAGTGTAATATAATGCAATATAATTAATTATGTAATATAATTAAAATTATAATATAATATAATTATTATTACATTCTCATGATTAATTGTAAAATAAGAATATAAGTAATGTGATAAAATGATAATTTTAATTTTAATATTTAATTTATTTATAATTAATAAAATGTGATAAAAATTACAGATATTGATAGTCAAGTGATAATAATGGCTAAATAGTAGTGGCAGTGGTGACAGAAGTGATTAGATGGTGGTGATAATAACAAAATGAGTTAGTGGTGTTGGTACTGCTAAATGGTGGTGGAGGTGATAGTAACTAAGTGGTGACAGCAGTGGTCAAGTGGTGATGGTTGTGATAGTAGTGGTGACAAGATGGGAATAATAGTAGTAGTAATAGTGGTGGCTGAACAGTATTGATGATGGTAGTATTGACAATAAATAAAAAAAATCAAAATAAGTAATCACGATTACATTCATTTAGTATATAGATTACATTATATAATCACTAGTATAATGCCTATATTATGCATGGGTAATTTATAATTTTTATTTTTTAATTTAAGTTTTAATTATATTTTAAATAAGACAAACTATTATTATTAAATTAATTTTAAATTAAAATTTCTCTTTTATTTAATTTAATTTAAATAAATTTTTACGTGTATAATAATAAAATTTTAATTAATTTATGATAAAATTAATTAAAATACTTATTTAATTCTTTTTATACATATATTAATTGTAGTTTCTATAATTATTTTGTTTAAAATATAATAAAAATACTTTATTAAAAAAAATTTAAATTTTATGAAATTTTTATATTTTATAACATAATTTATCTAAATCAATATTTATTTTTTATAAATTATAGAAAATACATTAAATTAATGAGAAAATAATATTATTTTAAAAATATATAAATATAATTTTTTTGTTATTAATATAATTAAAAAATTAAATTACTAATAAAGAATTGAATTATTTAATTTTAATAATAATGAAAATATATAACATTATTATTAATTAAAAATAATATTTTATTATATTATTTTTTAAAAATATTATATCTAAGTGTGAATTCTTTTTTATTAATTTGATATATTTTTTTATAAAATAATTCTTTAATAAAAATGATTATCATTTTACTTAAATTTATAATATAGAATAAATACATTTCATAAAAATTAAAATTTTAAAATATCATCATTTCTATTAATATAATAAATATTAAAAATAAATACTATTTTTCAAAAAACAGATTTTATAATTTTAATATTGTAACTTTAGTTATTTTTAATCATCTTTATTTGTAGCTAAATTTTCGATGTAATCATATTTGCATTTTATCTTTGAAATTTTACTTCTATATTAAAATATAGTTGAGAGATAATTTATGCATAAAAATATAGATAAACTCAACTCAATTAAACCTTTATCCCAAGAATTTAGAGTTGGTTACATGGATTCTCTTTCTTCATTCTAAACAATTTTGGGTTAAATCCTAGGAAATGTGTAATGCTTTTAGGTCATGTTATACTACTCTCCTCCAAGTTAGTTTAGGTTTACCCCTTCTTTTCTTTCTATCCTCTAACCTAATGTGCTCTACTTATCTAACTGGAGCCTCCGTATGTCTACGCTTCACATGATCAAACCATCTCAATCTCTCTTCTCTCAACTTATCCTCAATTGGCACCACTCCTACCTTTTCTCTAATACTCTCATTACGGACTTTCTCTAGTCTAGTATGGCCACCTATCCACCTTAACACTCTCATCTCCGCAACTCTTATCTTAGACACATACCACTCCTTTAGTGCCCAACACTCACTACCATATAATATGGTCGGTCGTATGATTGTACAGTAAAATTTTTCTTTTAACTTATTGGGAATCTTACGATCACATAAAACTCCAATGACACTTCTCCACTTTAACCATCCAGCTTTAATCCTATGACTAACATCCTCCTCACATCCCCCATCTACTTAAAGGATTGAGCCGAGATATTTAAAGTGATTACTTTGAGGTAGTACCATTTCATCCAAACTAACTCGTTCCCTATCACCAGTTCAGCCTTTATTGAACTTGCAATACATATAATCTGTCTTCGTTCTACATAACTTAAAGCCCTTTGACTTTAGAGTACTTCTCTAAAGCTCTAGCTTTCTACTGACTTCTTCTCGCGTCACATCTATCACAGCTATATCATTCGCAAACATCATGTACCAAGACACACTCTCTTGTATATGTTTCGTTAATTCATCTAAAACTAATGTAAAAAGGTAAGGGCTTACAGCTGAACCTTGGTATAATCCAATTGAGATAGAAAAATCTCTTGTGTCCCCTCCCATTGTGCGCACAATAGTAGTTGCTCCTTCATATATATCTTTTAATACTTGTATGTACCTAATAGATACCCTCTTTTGTTCTAAAATTCTCCATAAGATATCTCTTGAAATACTATCATAAGCCTTCTCTAAATCGAGAAAAACTATGTTTAGATCTTTCTTCACATCTCTATATTTCTCCATTAAGGTTCTAATGAGAAAGTTCGCTTCCATTGTTGAACGACCTGGCATGAAGCCAAATTGATTGGAAGAGATAGAAGTGTCATGACGTAGTCGATGTTCCACAACTCTCTCCCATAACTTTATAGTATGGCTCATGAGTTTAATTCTCCTATAGTTTTAGTAACTCTGTATCTCTCTCTTATTTTTAAAAATAGGTACTAAAATACTCCTCCTCCATTCATCAGGCATTTTCTTTGAGTTTAGAATCTTATTAAACAATTTAGTTAACCATGCCACTCCCATATCTCCTAAACACTTCCACACTTCAATTGGTATTCTATAGGGTCTACAGGCTTTACCCATTTTCATTCTCTTAAGTGCTTCCTTTACTTCTAAAGATCTAATTCTTCTAGTATAATTGACATTCTTTTCTATTGCTTTATAGCCTATATTAACGTTATTACCACTTTGACTATTGTTAAAGAGATCATCAAAATAATTTCTCCATCTTTTTTTAATGTCCTCATCTTTCACCAACATTTTTCCTTCTTTATCCTTAATGCACCTAACTTGATTGAGATCTTAACATTTCTTTTCTCTCCTCCTTTCTTATATATAAATAACTTTCTCCCTTTCTTTAGTTCCAAGTTTCTTATATAACTTTTCAAAGGCCTACGCTCTTACTTGACTAACTGCCTTTTTTGCCTCTTTTTTTGCTATCTTGTACTGTTCATATGCCTCATTATTATCACACTTATGTAATTACTTATACCATTCTCTCTTTCTCTTCACTGCCTTTAGTACTTCCTCATTCCACCATCATCTCTCTTTTGAGGATGGTCCATGTCCTTTAGACTCTTCAAGTACTTTTTTAGCTACTTCTCTAATCTTTGATGCCATCTGTATCCACATATCATTAGCCTCCACATCCAGCTTCTATGCTTCGAACTCGAGAAGCTCATTTTTAAACTTTACTTGCTTTACTCCTTTGAACTCCTACCACTTTGTTCGAGCTACACTATTTCTTCTAACCTTACTTGAATTGTTCCTAAACTTGACATCTAAGACCACTAACTGATGTTGACTTGTTAAATCCTCTCCTGGAATGACTTTTCAATCCTTGCATAGAGCTCTATTTATCTTCCTGATTAAGAGGAAGTCAATTTGGCTTCTATGTTGCCCACTTTTAAAAGTCACTAAATGTGACTCTCTTTTTATAAAGTAGGTATTTGCTAGTATTAGGTCGTATGCCATAGCAAAATCTAGGATACTTTTTCCCTCCTCATTTCGGCTGCCAAAACCAAAATCTCTATGAACATTCTCATAACCTTGCCTATCACTTTCTACATGTCCGTTCAAATCTCTACCGATGAGAACATTCTCTTCATTCGGTATGCTTTGCATTAGATCATCATATCTTTCCAAAACCTTTGTTTACTCTCACTATCTAGTCTTATTTATGGGGCATAAGTACTAACCACATTTATTGTTTCTCCTTATAGTACTAGCTTTACTAGTATAATTCTATCTCCTACTCTTTTCACAGCTATTACAGCATCTTTCAATGTCCTATCTATGATTATGCTCACTCCATTCTTATTCCTTTTCTTTACAGTAAACCACAATTTGTACCTTGAATTACCCACTTCCTTGCTTTTTTCTCCTACCCATTTAGTCTCCTGAATACAAGCGATATTCACCCTTCTCTTTTCCAAGGTATCCACAAGCTCCATTAATTTTCCTATAGGTGATCTAACATTCTAAGTACCAACTCTGATTCTCCTCCTATCTTGTTTCTTCCTAATTGATCTCCTTTTATGATATCTTCTATTGTTATCTATGCCTATCCTGTGTTCTGTTCCACTATCTGTGCCTATCTTGTGTTCTCTATACCCATCTTGTGTTCTGTTTTATGATATTTAATTAAAATTTTAAACTAATTTTATTGAAAATTAATGATAATAAAATATAAATAATCAAAATATTAGTTATCGTTGCATTCGATATATAATTATAATAAAATAAAATATTCAAAAGTTTAAGAAATATTAAATAAGAAATTTATAAAAAGTTAATAATTAAATAAATATTAATTAAATATATTTAAATAAATAAATTTTGAGAATGATAATAATAACTTTTGAAAGAAATAATAAAAAAATAGTGAAAATAAAAAAAAAGATTTAAGAGCATTTAGGTGAAATGAAAGTACTTGGTGAGAAAAAAGTACTTGATGTGCATTAAATATCTAATATGACATATTATATATAGACAAACAAATGAAAATTATTTAAATAAAAATTTAATTTATAATTAAATATTATTTAATTGAAAAACGGTAACAAACATTCAAATTCAATTTTTAACAGTAAAATGTTTCCTATTTACTTGGCCGTTTCAGTTAAATCGTCATAAGTTGGTCATAATGATAATAATAAGCATTAATTAACCTTAGAAAAATGAAATAAAAAGAATATTAAATTATTAACATAAAAAATAATACATACTAATTATTTCAAAACTCTATATTTTATTTTTATAACTTTTTATGTAAACTATACTTTTTGTCTCTCAAAATTTTTAATAAAGATTTCATAATAAAAATAATAGAAAATATAACAATGTAATAACATAAAAATATTTATTAAAGACACGAAATGATTTAATGTTGATTAAATTATATGATAGTTGATTATGATATTACAAATTAATAGTCATTTTTCTTTAAACTAATGGCTATCAATGACCTTATATTATTATTATTATTATTATTATTATTATTATTATTATTATTATTATTATTATTATCTTTTAAATTATTTTTTTTTAAACTACTACTACTACTACTATTATTATTATTATTATTATTATTATTATTATTATTATTATTATTATTATTATTATTATTATTATTATTATACAAATAATATTTTTGCATAAATGAATTTATAAAAAAAATAATATAAATAATTTTTAAATATTAAATTTCATTATAAAAGGTCTTAATTTTTTAAAAATTAAATTTAAAAAAATAATAATATAAATCATAAAAATATTAATTAAGGTAGTATTATAAATAATATTGATAATTAAAAGAGAAATAAAAATTAAATAATAATTAGTATTTATAAAATAATATAAATAATTTTTAAATATTATATTTAATTAGAAAATTTCTTAATTTTTAAAAATTAAAATTTAAAGAAAATATTAATTTAAATCATGAATGTTAAGGTAGTATTGTAAATAATAATGATAACTAAAAGAAAAATAAAAAATTAATTAATAATTAGTATAAAGGGGAATATTTATGATTGATTATGAGATCACAAATTAATGATCATTTTTTTTTTAAATTAATGGTCATCAATGACCTTATTATTATTATTATTATTATTATTATTATTATTATTATTATTATTATTATTATTATTATTATTAAAGGTAACATGTGGCAAATAATATTTTTGCATAAATAAATTTATAAAAAAATAACTTAAATAATTTTTAAATATTATATTTAATCATAAAAGGTATTAATTTTTTAAAATCAAAATTTAAAGAAAATAATAATTTAAATCATAAATGTTAAGATACTATTATAAATAATAATAATAATAATAATAATTAAAAGAGAAATAAAAAATTAAATAATAATTAGTTTTTATAAAATAATATAAATAATTTTTAAATATTATATTTAATTACAAAAGGTCTTAATTTTAAAAAATTAAATTTAAAAGAAAATAATAATTTAAATCATAGATATTAATGTAGTATTGTAAACAATAATGATAACTGGAGACACCATATTTTGGTCGACCCTCAAATGCATAACTTAATATACGATTTTCTTTTAAAGTTGTAATGAAGTTGTAATTTCAAATATTTTCTAAAATGGATTTTCCATTTTAATGGTATCTGTTCTCAACTAATGAACCGATCACAGGTTACTTATCTGAACTCAGCAATGGTTTGTCTTTGGAATAACTCGATCTCACGTTCAAGTTAGGTTGTTTTCCGATCTCTTCGTCTTTATTCGACGTGTTTGGATCGATATTGGATCTTCGGACTATCCGATCTTACATGCTATTGTTTCCCGATCTCACTATGTTCAAATACCTCAAAATTTCAAATTGCGTATAGTTTTGTGATCAGGTATCTTGCTCGAATTGTTTAAACATTTCTTAACAAAGTTAATGTTTTATCCGATCTCTAAATAATGGTTCCGATCCTGATAAGATCAAGTCATTTTCAAATCTTTATAATTTTACAAAATCACTCTTCAAATGTTTCATAGTTTCAGTCGATATTCGGTCATGGTACCGTCCGATCTCATGTTCATGTGTAATGGTTTTCCGATCTCTTCAAGTGGTCTTATGTTTTATGATTAATAACCAGTCTCAGGTTTAATATTCAACTTTATTCAATTGATTAAGAGTTAATTCTATTCAGTACTCACACAACTTGGTTTGATGTTTTCCAATCTCATCAAGAAAATTGAGTATGAAATGAATTAATTCATTTTAAAGAAAGTACAAAGCTATTCAGTTGGAAGGTCTCCTCTGACCTGCTCTTTGAGTACATTTTCAGTTCCATCATTCCCTCTCTCTCACTTAGGCTCCTCCTCGCTATCTTTTTCAGCTCTCGGGACGAGCTCCTCCATCCAAGAGAAGTCTTCTCTAGGATAGCGCTTCACAAGCTTAGCCAGAAGATCGCCATGTGCATTCACATAGGCACTAGCCTCTCTCGCTAGAGCCTCTTCTTCTTTCGCCTTGATCTCTTCAGTAAATCGAGTGAGATCGATAGATCGGTAGGCCCGAGCGTCTTTAAGTTCCCACTCTAGTTCAGCTCGGTACTTCTACCAAGTCCTGCGTCAACGTCTGAGCAGCAGCAGCAGCAACAACTTTCATCTTCCGCACTTTTTAGGTGAGCTCCCTCTTTCGCTTGCTGCCCTCCTTTGCACTCTCGCCTCTCGCCATACCTGCACAGAGAATAAGTTAGTGAGATCACCAAAGTTTGGAGACTAAAGATCTAGATTATACTGATCCCGGGGCCAAGGTCAGAGAGTTGCAGCTCACAGTCCTCACGGGCGATCACTTGCATCAACCACCATTTCAGTTCGGCCATAATCGCATCCAAACATGAGTACTTATGAGTGGCCACCTGATCCTTCAACTCCTTTAACATGGCATCCTCATCTTTATTTAGGGCGATCTTCTTTGGAACTGAAGGAACCAAATACTGCCAACTACATGGAATGCCTTCAAAGCCATTCGGGTCCTTGCTCCTCAATATGAAAAATCAATCTTTCCAGTTTTTCAACGAGGAAGGGAGATCGGTGAAGAGCCCGTAGTTCAGCTTGGCTTGGAAAAACCAATATTCATCATCTTTTCGCCGAGAGAGCCTATGCAATTCAGCAAAAAACTTCACTGTGGGCTCAAGCTTTTTAGCTAGGCATAAACCTTTGAAGGCCACTATAGTCCGCCAGGAGTTTAGATGCACTTAGGCTACACAGACATTTTGAAACTTCAGGATAGCTCTATAGAATCCGTCAAGAGGAAACCGAAGCCCGGCTTTTAGTTGTTCTTCATACACCATGTCAGTTTCTTTAAAGAAATGATCGGCTCGAAGATCGCCATGACATCAGATAAGTTAGAAGGAGTCAATTGGAAGGTTGTACTCTTGGTTAAAAGATTAGAGATAGGACTCCTTGAGGACCGATGGCAACTCATCCATGGGTAAGTTCTCTTTCCTTGAAGATGACGCTTGTTTTGACTTGGTCGCTCGACCATGGATCGAGACGATAACCATAGAAGGTTCAAGTCGCTTACTCTGTCTGGCCACATCACCTTCGTCCGATGTCCACGAAATGTGAACAGAAGGAGGACTGGCAGCTCTCTAACATTCGATACTACTCATTTTTGAAGATAAAGATAAAATTGATCGAAAAAAGATTGAAGCTCTTACAGGAGTGTAAATCGGTGTCAGAAAACTTTAGAAAGCAGGAAAGAACATCGTAGTTGCTCAGAGAATTTTAAAATGGCATAAGTAGGAAAATGGCCAATACTCCTCCCTATTTATACCTGCCCGAGCATTAAATGCACACAAAACCCCAAAAGGTGCATCGGTTAACAGGATTGGATTGTTTTGATGACTCATATAAGGCGAATTCTAGAAATGGGGTAGGGAGATCGGATATTTATAGAGCAGTCAGGAGAGATCGGTCGATGAGTGTTAATTGTGAAGATCAGATCGGACACAGTCATAAGAGATCAGAAAATAATGCAATGATAAAATAAAATAAACAATCAATTTTGAATAGATAAAACTTCATTTCATTTCCAAAAGATCAGATTACATCACTTGGGTGATCTTGCAAAATCAACAATTATAAATTTCCCTTCACTACATTCTACCTATCTTGTTCCTGTGGTTCGGACCACTCCCGAATTCAAGATGCCATTCAAGAGATACGAGGAGATCGAGAGGGAAGTTCTTATCAACTATAGGAAAGACTACGGGAGGCTTGATGTCTTCATCGATGTTATTGACCAGGACCGAGCTACGATCGGGACCCCCAAAATGGTTGGGAGCCAAATGAACTTCAAGAGGTGGTCACTGATATTAAGATTGAAATTAGCGGTCCCCTTGTCAGAGATCGGTCTGCAAGCCATATCGATAAGCCGATCTGAGATCGGAATGGTAGTTAGTTTTGACCTTGATCGATCAATTAGTCCAGTTCCCTCACCGTCATTAGATGATGCCTTCTTAAACCTCTGATCACTGGAATTGTCCATTTTGAGGAGATGGACAAAGAAAACATTCTGAAAAAGATTAAAGTGGTTGTCATGAGAAGAATTCTGGCCAGAAAAGCCAAGAATGGGAAAATAAAACATTGGAAATTCACCAGAGAAGGGAGGTTGTGAGTATGTGAAGGACAAAATTCTCCTGCATATATATAAGGCCTTGGCATTTATTACTAGCATAACTCGAAGTGGTTCATCGGTAATTAGAGGATTTATTGCTTTGACTGGTATAGGTCAGAATCAAGAAATAAGAGAGATCAAGTAAAATAAGGAACAACATATAGAGATCGGAGGTGATGGAGGAGTCCAACTGTTCCCAATCATAACCTTTAATTTATTAGTTTAGCCCTTTGCCGTTGGATTGCAAGCTGTTAAAGTAGTCTAGTACATTCCAATCTACACCGTTGAGCATAATTATAAGGATGGATTTGAAGCCTTTAGATCAAAAGTAAATAACTAATTCGACACCTTTCGTTCCCAACCTTTGGATCCATTCTGTAAGGCGTGACTCTTAACCGTTGGATGAAAGGATGAAGGAAAGAAATTTGGAATGCAATCCTAACCTTCAATTTTGATCCTCTTTAATTCTGGAATAGAAGATTATGTCCTTTTGGATCCTAACCCTTCATTTCCTCCTACTAAAATCTTGACCCTTTATATCCAAGCACCCATCTCCTATAAACACCTGTATGCAATGCTATGGAGGTAGCGGTGATTATTAAGGAAAAACCCTAGAATTTTGCTATAGCTTCATTATTTTCAATCAGAAACTGTCAAGGTTTCTAGAGACTTTAAAAACAAGTTTTCTAAAGAATCTTATTGCGGAAGCTATAGGCCTTGCAATCCATACCCTAAACAACCGTGCACCATCTTGAAAACTCAATCACCGCCTGTCAAGAAGATCTCATTTCAATCACTTGTGACTCCTCAAGATCACCTTACCGTCTCAGTTTTAGTGACTCTGGATTCACAAGGACATCGGTACCAGCTTACTCATTATTTTATCCTTTTCTACAGGTAAGTGCTCAACTTATCATTCTCAAATGTTCATGACATAAAGTCTTTGTCAGATTCTTCATCACAACAAATCTTTAAAATAAGTTTACATCGAATCGGACTTATCTCACCTTCTTCTTGTGATGTTCGTGAGTTTTACCTTTTGTCTTTACGTTATCCTTAATTTCTTTATGCTATTTCGTGTAAAAAAAAAGGATAGTTTAGGACCCTGATATTCTATAAGTACCACAAGGAGTACGGATAGGGAATGATAATATGGAGATTCCCGATCAGTATAAAAATGATTGGGAATAGTATGGACAAATTGAGAGGTTAGCTACTTAGACTAGCTTTGGAAAACAGGAATGAGGTCGGGATTCGGGGTTAAGCTCGGATGGAAAACCTCCGAAATAAGATGTCTAAAAGATTCTAAATGAGTAGTCGTAATAAGCTAAGGAGAGTTCGGATAAATAAATCATGAGATCAAAAATTAAAAGTCTAGGATAATATGAAAAGTGAGAGATAACACGTATGGCGCTCTCATATCTAATAGGGTCAAAAGAGTTCGATGTCACAACCGAGACCTTTTGAAATTCACTTTTGACAAATTAGCAGGGGAACAGGAGAGAGTCCTTTCCTGAATTCTCTCAATGAAAGTTCTAATATATGCATTTTAAGGGATCAGGAGAGAGTCCTTACCTGAATTCTCTAAGCTTAAATTCTAATAAGAATATCTTAAGAGATTAGAAGAGAGTCCTTACTTGAATTCTCTAAGCTAAAATTCTAATAAGAATATCTTAAGAGATCGGGAGAGAGTCCTTACCTGAATTCTTTGAGCTAAAATTCTAATAAAAAGAGATCGAGAGAGAGTTCTTACCCAAATTCTCTGATCTAAAATTCTAATAAAAATATCTGAAGAGATTGGGAGAGAGTCCTTACGCGAATTCTATGAGCTAAAATTCTAATAAAAATATCTTAAGAGATCGGGAGAGAGTCCTTACCCGAATTCTCTAAGCTAAAATTCTAATAAAATATCTTAAGAGATCGGAAGAGTCCTTATCCGAATTCTTTAAGCTAAAATTCTAATAAGAATATTTTAAGAGATCGAAAGAGAGTCATTTCTTGAATTCTTTTCAATCAAAATTCTAATAACATCTAAATACTAAGGTATATAATATGTGAGCCGAAAGTCCTCTTTCATTATGAATCCTTAAGGGCCAAATAATACCTATTTAGAATTAAATTCCTAATTCGAAGAAGGAGAAATTAGATAAAATATTTAACAAATCAAACAAACATAACTCCTATTCACCATAAAGTCATCCCATGTACCTGTGTTCTTGGAAAACCCAAAATGTTGAGATATTACAATAATAAGGACCGACATCGTGACTCTAAACCCCCCAAAAATTATCAATCGTAAGTTATAAAGAGCACATTATTAAGTTTGCCAACCTTCATTAAGAGACGAGGTGGGGTGCCTAACACCTTTTTCACCCATGAACGGACTCCGAACCTAGAATCTCTATTTCGGAAGTGGGTTTTATTTTCAGTAATGGTTTCTTTTAATTTCCCTTAAAATTAAAGTGGCGACTCCTCACTTTTTTTACTTCGGTGAGAATTGTCTGGCGACCACAGAACCCTTGCGACAGCTTGGCGACTCCACTAGGGATGAAGACAAATATAACCCTAGTTTAGAAGTCCAAAGAGCAAATTTAATTATGTGCTCTTATAAATCGATAATTATGGGGGTTAACTTTTAGAATCAAAAGTTTTAATATTTTGATTATTACTATTCTCTCTAACCGTTTTATTTGTTTCATTTATTACAGTAATCCTCGTCTAAATTCCCTCAAATAAGGAAGAGGTAAATGTGTCCCTTCACACACTGATCACCTACACGATGTCCTCACACACTTTAGCTCTATACCCAGGCTCTCTTACCCTTTAGGAAGTAGGAGGGAGTCATGTAGTGGTACCCATGGGTTTTACCCCGTTAGTATTGTTGAAGACTTCTGCTCAGATTGGAACTTATTTTGCTTATTGTGATACCTGTGGATTTTTCTCGTTAGTATCATAATGGTGAAATGAGGCTCTACTATTTTCTGTAGGGACAATTTAGGGACCTGTGGCTTTAGAAGATTAGACCTTGAGCTAAACCGTCACATTAGTCAAAACCTATAGTAAACCATCCTTGAGGGTAGGACCATTCAATTAGATAGTCCCTACCCGGTGCTACGGTTCCCCTATCTCAAGACAAAAGGGATGTAATTGCTTTCACCTTACTCTGTTTATGTCTTTTGACTTTTTTTAAATAATATAAGGGTAATTTGGAATCATACTTCCAGGATAGTCTAAACACCTTCCTACTTTGATAGGTGCATAGATATTGTCACGCTTGCAGTATAATTCAAAAATACCTAAATTTATTCTGCTAATTTATTTCCTCTGTAGGTATTATAAATTGGTGTCTGCCAAGGGTAAGAAAAACTTTGCAATAACATCTTCAAGTCAGTCAGCTGAAGACATTTCAAAATAGAAACGAAATGCTCAATAAAGATTCAGATCAATCCATGACTCGAAATCTTTACAGACTAGTGAAATAGAAGCAGAGACCCATCTATTGCCCCCATTTGATCCTAGTAAAATTAAAATCAGAACAGTTGATTTCGATGATTTATTTTATAGATGGAAATCATTGCCCAATCATGCCCAGACGCAGTTCAAGGAAAAGTATGGGAAGATTGCCTCTCTGATACGGGTCAGAGCACAAGCTCTTGCACTAAAGGCTATGTTATCTACTTGGAATCCTAGTTATAGAGTATTTTCTTTTAACGATGTCGACACAACACCCATGGTAGAGGAATATCAGACACTGCTCAAGATCCTTTATGTAGCCCCGAATCGCATTTATCTCCATCTTGATCATAGATAGACATGGAAATGGTTCGCACACATAATAGGAGTCCTGGCAGAGGAAGCGAAAGTAAAAGAAATCGTTAAGGGAAACTCGCATGGATGGCCTTAGATTTACATTAACAAGCATTTGGACCAGCATATTCAGGGTAAGAGATGGGACAAGGCTTCAACAGCCCTAGCTCTGGGGATCTATGGGTTGGTTTTATTCCCTGGACCTATGGGAATTATAACTCATAAAGTCACAGAATTGTTCTAGGTAGTGGAAAAATATAATTTCAATCTAATACTTGTCGTTCTTACTGAGACCTTTTTGACTCCGACGTATTGCTGGCAACAGGGAAGGGGAATCATTAAGTGTTGCATGCAGTTGCTGTATCTTTGGATCCTCAGACATATCTGTCCACTGGAGACTAAGGGTTTAACCTGGTACTCTAATTAGCCCATTATTGAAAAGATGGTGAAGTTAGTAATAAGTCAAAAGGATGAACAACAATGGCAAAAATGGATTCTAAGTTTTAATAGTCACAATTACTACTAAAGGAAGTTGTGGACTACAGGCCAACCCATCTTGATCAGTTTAGGAGGTCATCATTTTGTACCATTGGTAGGGCTAACCGGATGCACAAGTTATATCCCAACCATAGTAATGAGGCAATTCAGCTCGACTCAATTCATTCCCAATATTAAAGGATTCCTTTAAACTCATTTCTATCATAAACCCGGTAGAGAGGATGAACTGAAAGCTTTGTACAAATCCTGAGAAAAGATGATCTTAATGGAACGGTTACCTAAAGGGCCGAGTACAACAGAAGAATATTCCCTATGGAGAAACAGGAGGGACAAGGAGTATCGAGTCTCCAAACTGACAGGGTTCGGGGGTAGCATATCTCACCAAAAAGTCTGTTTGGAAGAAGTTAATACCGGATTGGGTAGTCGTCCTCTTTAAAGTTCGACCACTGAGAACCAACAACTGAAGGAATGCTTAAAATAGTTAAAAGATCAACAACAAATGTGGGAAAAGGAGGTAAAAAGACTTAAAGAGGAGATGACAGCAGGAGAAAAAGAATATAAGGGACGAAAAGCCCAATGGGAAAAAGAGAAGGCCTCGCTCCAAAGCACAGTAAAAGAGAAAGAGATACAAAACGATAAATTACGAGAAAGATTGGAATATTATGAGATACTGGTGGAAGAATACAAGCAAGAGAACAAAAGGAGGAAGCTTGAGCTTAAGGATCAGGCACACTTAATTAATGACATCTAGAAAGAATGTGCCAAGGAAAGAAAGGAAAAGGACAGACAAGCCACCCTTTATCAAGAACTGCGAGGGAATGTCAACCAGTTAGAGAAGATGATAACGCAAGGAAAACAAGAACTGCTGTCTGAATCTGAATATGCTTTGAAGACATTCAACCCTGCGAAATAAGAAGCAAGATTATATGAGTATCTTAAAAGATGTCATTGAATTCTAAGGAGCCTTCCTGAGCCTCGACAATAGCACAATACTATGTATGCTTTATGAATAATAAAACCGTGTTCTGGAACCTTAAAACTTATGAATGAATAGTGTAACTCCCATGGGATTTATCCTCGTTAGAGCTATGCGAAAAGACATATGCACCATATGAACAAGTATCATGGCCATGCATACGCCCCATCATTCACGGTTGGACTATCGAATGATGCCATTATAAAAATAATGTAATTTACCCTCGGCAGATACCATTTCGACAATTGCTTACCATGGTATCCTTTAATGGGCCAAAACTTTGGTCACAATAATTTATTTGTAGAAATAAAACTGATAATGCACTTATTTCTACAGGAAACCAATATTGCTCCCAACAAAGCAAATCTGATCCAGCAACCAGTTGTACCAAGAAGAGTTTACTTAACAAGATCCCGAACAAAGAGGATAATAGAAGAGCAAGAATAAGTGCAGAACTTATAGGGGCAAGTTTTAGAATTAAGGGAATATATTTCAGAGTTAATGAAATGATGAGAGAAATGTCCCAAAGCAAAGAAACCATTCGGCCAGCATCAAAACTGAATTTACCAATAATTCCCCCACTTACAACAATTGATTCTCATGCCCAAAAGCTTCATGACCAAGCCTCAACTTCTTTCACCTTCCAAACTCCCATCCCTAACCCAACAATTACCTTCAATCCAACATTCCCAAGCAATGAATTACCTGTCTCCTATCACCAGGCTGTCCCGAATGCAGAATTTCATCCTCCAGCACCAATCCCTTCAGTTTACCCTACAACTAATTTTCCAATTGGGGGAATAGCTCATGCAATAGGGGGAGATAATAAAGAGAAAGAGAATGAGAAGTTATCTGCTCTAGAGGAAAGACTAAGTGCTATTGAAGGGTTAAATATGTATTGCTCAGTTGATATGTCTTCACTGAGATTAGTGCCAGATGTAGTGGTACCACCAAAATTTAAAGTCCCAGAATTCAACAAATACAGCGGAAGCTCTAACCCACGCATCCATTTGGCTACCTACATAGCTAAAATGTCTGCTCTTATAGAAGATGACAGACTTTTAGTATACTTTTTTCATGAAAGTCTCACAAGGGCAGCCTTGCATTGGTGCATACAATTGGATAGAAGTAGATTATGCTCCTGGAAGGATTTGGCAGACGCTTTCCTCAAACAATATAAATTCAATTGTGATGTTGCTCCCACACGGAGAGACCTCCAAAACCTAGTGCAGAGAGAAAGGGAGAGCTTTAAAGAGTATGCCCAAAGATGGAGAGAAAAGGCATTTGAGGTTTATCCTCCTGTGATAGACAATGAACTTTGCTCTTTATTCATTGAGGCTTTGAAGGCCCCATATTTCAATTTGATGATTGGGAACACTTCCAATAGCTTTTTTGATATTATTCAAACGGGGGAAAGGATTGAATCAAATCTCTAATTAGGGAGGTTACAAGAAGTTGTAGGGGAGAGTTCTGTAAAAAAGTCTACCAATTTTGGGAAAAGAAGGAAGGGGATGTGCACTCTATTTCAAAGCAGACTCATTTACCACCATAAAATAATTTTTGCCCGTACCCTCCAGCCCAAAGTCCATACCCTCCAGCCCAAAACTCAATGGTAGCAAACGTCCCTCTTCCATTCCCAAATTATCCTCGCCCACAATATCCTCCCTAAACTGCTTATAATCCTAGACCACTTGACCAAATTGCTCCTTTTAGACCACCTGCTCCTCAACCTGGTCGAAGACCATCAAAGAATCCTGATCCACTGTTATCGCTCCTACTCAGTGAAATCTACTGTCACACCTTACCCCTCCGTAAGGCATAGCATGCTCCCGTAGAATACTTAATAAACTACCGAACTTCACCTACCGATAACTCATTAAGTACCCTACAAGGGATTTTAAAACAATTTTCTTACATTTTGGAAGTGGTGATCATTTTGGTAAGAATTAAAAACCATTTATTTAAAGTTTAAATACTAGTAAAAATTTTTGTCCATTCAAATTTTGTCGCAAATTTTATAAAAATTTTGACAGAGTTCCCTCTGTACTTTGAGAAACCAGTTCTTCAAATACCTGTAAAAAGCACTTCCAAAACTATTTTACAACTCCCAACCTCCAATAATTCACAATTCAACTCAAGTCAATCCATTTCAAAACAGTTTCACAATCCAAGTCAAATTTGTCAACTCAGTAGGTTCAATAATTCCATTCACAAAACATAAAGCGTAAAATCCATATGTACAAATATCAAATTTACTGTAAGAAAATCTAAAATAATATTATTATAGTTTATTTACAATCGCTCAATTTACATTGATACTTATGACATTACTGATTTACATCAAAATAACCATAAGGGTATAAAACAATACCCGTACAAAAAGGGATCAAAAGATCTTGTCAATCCCATGACTCACTCTTGCTTTCTCCTTGCTTTTATCTGCATGATAAATTAAACTATCATTGAGTATAAACATACTCAGTGGTGCACAATAAAGATTTAAAATGCGATACATAAATCATTTATTGATGAAACATAATTTGAATACTTCACAATCACATTTCGCAAATATCAAAGCTCGTAACAACTCATTTTGTCAAATAATATATTAAATAACACTTTAGTCAAACAAATTCAAAAAAACAGTGTTGCCAAATTCGTACACAACATAATCCAAGACACAAAATTTTCCGATCAATGCCGTGTTGTACACCACGACAAAGCAATCTCAACCCCATTAATCGAAACCAATGAGGAGGTGGCTAGCTAGCTAATGAGTACTCATCCGATCTACAACCTCAATCGCAAGCCGAGAGAGGAGGAAAATAACGATCTCAACCCCATAAATGGAGGAGGAATAATAAGTAACTGTCATGCTAAGTGTGAATCAAAAATTCGTTTCAAACATTTCATTCAAATATTGCATACAAAAATCAATCCATTTCCAAAGTTACAATTTGATCACAAGGTGGCAACACAAAAGGTCATAAATTCATAATGCGTAATAAATCAATTTTTCAAGGATAAAATGCTTAAATAGGGTTTATTGTGCACAAACCTCAAGCGAGTCCCTTAGCCTCGACTCGTTTCCTGGGTTACTTCCCGATATTCTTTTCAACTGAAACACAAAATTTTACAATGTTTCAGTACTATAACTTAACATAAATCCCAAAATAAATTTTAACTTCGCATTTACCTATTTCTAACGTGTTAAATTCGACGTTTTCGAAATTTTGTGTTTCGGGTTACTATTCACTGCACTATTTAAGTCAAATAATTGACTTTCTAAGGATTAATAGGTATGGGAATTCCAACTTCACCCACATACCACATTTTGTTCATTAAACTTGTTGGTTTTGGTCACTTTTTCAAAGCATAGGTCATTTTGGCAAAATTGCCAATTTTCGGTTTTGTGCTCCGAAGTTGCACTATTCCATTGGTCGATCTACTGTTGGAATTTGACAAAACTTCCTTCATAGAAAATGTTCTTTATTGTCTTAAGTGTATTCTCATTTTTGAATCACCTCAATCGGAGTTTTGTAGCTCAAGTTATGGCCAAAATAAGTTTACTGTTCACATGTACTGTTCATACTGAGATTTTGGTGCTGGCAGATTTTTGGTCCAACTTTGGTTAATAATTTGATCAAGTTAAGTTCATAATTTGGTCTCACTTTCTTCATATGAAATGTTGTACTATGTCTTAGGTTTCCATCGGTTCAAGAATCGCCTAAATCCGAGTTTTCTAGAGAGAGTTATAACCATCCAAACATTGCTGCTCAATGAAAAATCTGCAGAATCTCAGTACAGTAAATTTAACTTTGCTCAATGATTTGAATGAGTTAATGGCCTAATTTGGGTTGGTGTTCTTCATGAAAGTTTTAGGTATATATCATATCTAATTTATGGTAAAATTTCAGGTCAATTTGACCTACCTAGCTCGAGTTATGACCAAATGAACAGTTACTGTTCATTTGGTCAGTTTAATCTTGAGGCAGCCTGCTATCAATTCACTTTGGTCAATTGTTTCACCACGTTTTTGTAAGTTTTTGGTCATGGTTCCTTAATGAAAATTATGATCTTTTATTTCTATTTTCATCTCGAATTGGTGGCATATCAATTGGACTTGTAAAATTGAGTTTTGGTCCTTCAGTGGGTTTGGTCATGCTGCCAGACATGACCATTGACCTACGAATTTAGCTAAATTTTCCACCATTCCCATACACTTTATTTGGTCCTAATTGATCATTATTTCATTTCACAATAGGTCAAATATGCCATTTATGCATTTCCCAATTTTTGGTTCACAAACCCTTGCATTGAAACCCTAAACTCACTAACTCTTGCATTTAACCATAACTAGTGCACTTAACCTTAACCATTCAACTAATCAAAGCTTTTAAACTCCTTCTAATGCATCAATTTCATGTAATTCATACTCCTATCAAGCTGCCCAAATTTCAGTTTGGTCCCTCTCCCATATTTGTTTCATTTAAATCAAGTTCTAAGCTCACTTAATTACCTAAACATGCATTTAAATGGAAAAATAAAGAGTTTGATATGCTAACCTCACTTAAAGCTTAAAAACCCTAACCTTTGCTCTTCTTTCTTCTTGAAATCTCCTTCTTAAGTAGTAATAACAAGCTTTAAAGAAGTCCTTATGAGAGTTATTATGGTTGGGTAAGGAAAATTTGAGCTTAATGTAAGCTTAAAGAGAAAGCTTCCATGGGGGATTTAAGGAAACAAGTGGGTGGCAAAGAGAGAGGGGAAGAAGGAGAAAATCCTAAATTTTTTTCTTTGTTTTTCCTTTACACGTTTTTGCTTTGGAAGACCATAAATATCAAATTTAATAAATATTTAACAAATTTGTTTATGACATCATTAGTGATGTCATCAACTTTGACTTTTCCAACCTCTTTCCTTTTTTTTCTATTTATTTTTCTATTAGTTCTTTAATTCTATTGTCGATTCAAATTTTCTTTTCTCCGATTTTATTTGTGATTATGTCGAGTCGACTCTCGGTCAATTGACCAATTGCCCCTCACGGTTCATCGGTTTGCAAATAATCTAATATTTCTTCCGCTCCCGACCTAATTATTTGATTGAGTTATGATTTTTTTGTGATTTTCTCTTTTCCACTTTGTGTTCATAAGGGTCCTAAGGTCCGCAGTTGTCACTTTTTCTGATTCGAAATTTGAGTTTAAAAGCGACTTGTGATCGTTCAGGAGGTCACTCATCCGTGACTCTCGCTCGTTTAACCTCTTATGTTCTGTTTTCTTATTTATAGTTAACTAATTAAACATTACTAATTATTTGTGTTTATGGCTTCTCAAATTGTCTTAGGTGTGGCTCTAATCCCAATAATTGTCCGGATCGACACCGTCACCGAATGATGAAATATACCGAGCTATGCAAACGGGGTGTTACAATTCTCCCCCTTAAAATAAATTTCGCCTCAAATTTTACCAGTATCAATCTCTGAATAGTGTGAGTCTTTGTCTCCTCATGTCCTCCTCGCTCCCAAGTAGCCTCTGGCCCGAATGATGGTTCCACAAGACTTTTACTAACGGTATCTGCTTGTTCCGTAGTTGTTTCACCTCATATGGCGAGAATCTCTATGGGTTCTTCTTCATATGTGAGGTCCGATTCACTTCAATTTCCTCTCGTAGTACATGAGATGGGTCGATCGATACCTCCTCAACATAGACACATGGAAGACATTATGTATCTTCTCCAACTCGAGGTAGTGCCAACGATAAGCCAAAGGACCCACTCTCTCGTAACCTCATATGGCCCAATGAAACGAGGGCTTAGTTTTCCCTTCTGCCGAATCTCATAATTCTATTCCAAGGAG